>NC_071318.1:6942500-7027500 GCF_027563975.2 Plodia interpunctella
TACAGCCGGAGGCAGTGCAAAATGGGGCCACATACAGTTCCGCCCTCCTCAAGGCCGAGCAAGAGGTGAACCTGGAGGAGCTGGGCATTGGCTCGCTTCGGATTCGCCCGAGTGCGACCGGAGCGAGATTAATTGAGGTCCCCGGCTCCTCTAGCTCAGGCAAGGCGGACGCACTTGCTTCGGCCTTGAAGGTGGCCCTGGCCGGCGTCGTGGACGTTTTCAGGCCCGTCAAAACTGCGGATTTCCGCGTGACGGGACTGAATGATGCGGCAACGGCGCAGCGGATAAAGGCTGCGGTCGCGCAAGCCGGGAGCTGCACGGAGGACCAGGTCTGGGTGGGTGAAATCCGCTCAGACTGGCGGGGCTCTGGCTCTGCCCTGATGCGCTGCCCGGTCACGACGGCCAAAAAGCTGATCGAGGCGGGCAGCCTCACGGTAGGCTGGAGCCGGGTGCAGCTCCGGCACCTGGAGGCGCGCCCCATGC
This sequence comes from Plodia interpunctella, assembly GCF_027563975.2. NCBI lineage: Eukaryota > Metazoa > Arthropoda > Insecta > Lepidoptera > Pyralidae > Plodia > Plodia interpunctella. The sequence goes on from NC_071318.1 coordinate 6,942,984, forward strand.
ACTGCTACAAGTGCATGGGGAAGGGGCACACTGCATCGCTGTGCCCCTCGCAGACGGACCGCAGCCGGCTCTGCTATAGGTGCGGGGAGACAGGGCATCTGTCCGCCTCCTGCACAGCGGAGCCCCGCTGCGCGGTATGCCGCGACGCCGGCAAGCCGGCGGGCCACGTGATGGGGGGTAGGGCCTGCAACCCACCCCCGATCCGAGGGAAAGGACCGTCCCCTCCTCCGCGCGAGGGAAGGCAAGGGGAGGCGCCAGTCGGCCAAATGGAGGAGTGATGGGGGTCACCTTCCTCCAGGCCAACCTCAACCACTCCGCTAGGGCGCAGGATCTCCTCCTGCAATCCATGGCGGAGTGGGATTTGGATGTCGCGGTGGTCGCGGAGCCGTACGCGGTTCCCTCCCTGCCCCACTGGGCGGGGGATCTGGATGGCCTCGTGGCCATCGTGGCTAGGCCTGGTGCCGCCCCTCCCCTCGCGATTAAGAAGAGAGGGAACGGCTTTGTGGTGGCGGTTCGGGGAGAGTACGCCATAATTGGTGTTTACTTCTCCCCGAACCGGGATTTGCCGGCCCTGGAGCGGTTCTTGGATGCTCTGGGGCCGGAGATAAGGCGGTTAGCGCCCCTAAAGGTCTTCGTGGCCGGTGACTTCAACGCCAAATCAACGGCGTGGGGGAACCCGGCCACGGAGCCCAAGGGGCGAAAGGTGGAAGAGTGGGCGCTGGCCGCGGGGCTGTCTCTCCTAAACAGGGGGACAGCCCACACGTGCGTGCGACGGACGGGCGGATCGGTGGTGGACCTGACGTTCGCCACCCCCTCCGCCGCGCGCTCCGTGTCGGACTGGAGGGTGGAAGGGGGGGTGGAGACACTCTCGGACCACTTGTATATTCGGTTCGAGGTGTCGGCCGCCCCCCAATGTCAGGCGGCATCATCGTCCCGGGTGCGCAGCCGGTTCCCGCGCTGGGCCCTTACGCGGCTTGACCGGGAGCTGGCGGAAGAGGCGGCCATCGTCGGCCGCTGGAGCCTCCCGCCTCTAGACGGAATGGGGGTGGACGACGCGGCTGACCGTCTCGGCGACGCTTTCACAGCGGTGTGCCGGGCGGCCATGCCAAGCGTAGGTCGAGCCCCCCCTAGGCGGGCGGTCTATTGGTGGTCGGCGGAGATTGCCGCCCTTCGCGTCGCCTGCAACGCGGCCCGAAGGGCCTATAGTCGAAGCAGGCGGCGCAGTCCCCGGGACGAGGAGAGGGATGGTCAGCTGTATGCGGTGTATGTGGAAAACCGTAAGGAGCTGCAGCTGGCCATCGGTCGGGCCAAGGAGGAAGCCTTCGAGGAGCTGGTGGAGGGTATCGAAAGAGACCCATGGGGCCGGCCGTATAAGTGGGCGCGAGACAAATTGCGCCCACAGGCGACCCCGCTAACGGAGACCCTTCAGCCAGCTCTGAAGAGGTGGAGGCGGATCCGCCTCCCGTCACCGACGTCGAAATGGAGGTGGTCCTCGACCGCCTCCAGACAAGGAAGAGGGCACCGGGTCCAGACGGGGTGCACGGGAAAGTGCTTGCGCTGATTCTCGTGCACCTCGGGGAGGAGTTTCGGGGGCTGCTCAACCGCTGTCTGCGAGAGGGGCAGTTCCCGAAATTATGGAAGAAGGGCCGGCTCTGCCTTATTCCGAAGGGGAGCCGGCCCTTGGACTCGGCTTCGGCGGTGCGACCTCTGGTCCTGCTGAGCGAGGCTGGGAAGGCCCTAGAGAGTGTTGTGGCCTCTCGCCTCGTTCGGCATGTGGAGGAAGGCCCGGGACCGCGTCTCTCTGACGTGCAGTACGGATTCCGGGCCAAGAGGTCCACCATCGACGCCCTCAGGCGTCTGCGGTCGGTGACGGAGGAGGCGGATCGAGAAGGCGAGGTGACCCTGGCGACGTCGTTAGACATCGCCAACGCCTTCAACAGTATCCCGCACTGTGTAATACGGGAGGCGCTCCGGTACTTCGGAGTGCCCTCGTACCTGCGGGGGCTGTTGGGGGCGTACCTGGAGGAGCGGGTCGTCCTGTACGAGGACAGGGGAGGTCAAATGGTCCGGCGGGGCGTCGGGTGCGGTGTCCCGCAGGGGTCGATTCTCGGCCCTATCCTGTGGGACATCGCATACGATTGGGTCCTGCGGTGCCGGCTTCCCCCCGGGACGGGTGTCATCTGCTATGCGGATGACACTCTCTTCACGTCCCGGGGTGCGAATTTCGGTGAGGCGGCGCGGCTAGCCGAAACGGGCCTCGCCCTTTTGGTCGGCCGCATAGAGAGGCTGGGGCTTCGGGTCCGACTGGATAAGACCGAAGTCCTTTTGGTCGGCCGCATAGAGAGGCTGGGGCTTCGGGTCCGACTGGATAAGACCGAAGTCCTCCTCTTCCGCGGGGCCCGGACGCGAGGACCTCCCCCAGGGGCGCGCCTCCAGGTGGGTCATGAGGAGTTGAGGGTGAGTGCCCAGATGAAATACCTGGGCCTCATCCTCGACGGGAGATGGTCCTTTGTCCCCCACTTCCGAGAGCTGGGGCAAAGGATCGTCAGGACGGCTGCGTCGCTGGGCCGACTCCTGCCCAATCTGGGTGGGCCCAGCGACGCTGTACGGAAGCTGTACTCCGGCGTGTGCCGGAGTATGGCGATGTACGGCGCCCCCGTTTGGGTGGACGCCCTTGCCGCGGAGAATAAGCGCCTTCTCCGGCAGGCGCAGAAGGTGATCGCGGTAAGGGCGATACGGGGGTACCGTACCGTGGCGTACGCTGCGGCCACAGCCCTCGCGGGCGACCCGCCGTGGGAGTTGGTGGCGGAGGTGCTCGCCGAGGTTTACCACTTTGTGGCGAACAGGAGGGAAATCGGCGAGCACCCCTCGCCTGAGATGGTCCGGCGGGTCCGCTTGCGAGGGCAAGCGGAACTCATGCGGAGGTGGGAGGCAGACCTGGCGCGGGCAACGTACGGTGTACGCACAGTGGAGGCCCTGCGCCAGGTCCTGGAGAGATGGATGTTGAGGCGGCGCAAGCCTCTCACCTTCCGCATGACGCAGGTGCTCACCGGGCATGGCTGCTTCGGTGAGTACCTGCACCGCGTGGCCCAGCGGGAGACCGAGCCGGTCTGCCACGATTGTGGCGAGGCTCGGGACACTGCTCAACATGTTCTAGAGCAGTGTCCCAGGTGGAGTCGGCAGCGCCACGATCTGGTGGCAGTGCTCGGTGGAGTGGATCTGTCGCTCCCGAGTGTCGTCAATGCGATGCTCGGGAGTGACGGAGCCTGGGCGGCAGTGGCCTCCTTCTGTGAGACTGTTATGTCACAGAGGGAGGCCGAGGAAAGGAACCGCGAGGACCACCCCCTCGCGGAGCCGATCCGCAGAAGGCGGACGGGGGCGCGACGCAGGCGCTACCTTGCGCGCCTGCAGGCGCCCCCCTAAATCGGTGGGACTAGTCCCACCCGACGGCAGGGGTCCACCAGGTGTCGGTGGGCCCCTGAGAATGGTGAGTCCGGTCTCTGGCGAAAGAGACCGGCCAGTCGCTGAGGCGTCTTGTGTTAGATAGATCCGAGGCGCCTCCCTGTAAAGCGGCCGATGGCACCCGCAGGGGTTTAGTGGGTAGTCTGGGCTGGATAGCGGCCCAGGAGTCCCACACTCAGTGCGTAAATGCATTCCCCTGCGAAAACAAAAAAAAAAAAAAAAAAAAAAAAAAAAAAAAAGGTTAGGTTAGGTTAGGTTAGGTTAGGTTAGGTTAGGTTAGGTTAGGTTAGGTTAGGTTCTCCCCTGGGTCGAAGTCCGGGGGAGGAGGGGGAAGGGGAAGGGCGTGGGAAAGAAGTCCCAGCCCAAACCTGCGGAGCGACCGGCGGCGGCCCCAACAAAGGCCACTGCAACGGCGCCCAAGGCACCCCCCAGGGCGGCGCCAGCGAGGGCGGCCAAGCTGTCGGCCCCTAGCTCCTCGGCTGTAATTCTCAAGTTACAGCCGGAGGCAGCGCAAAAAGGGGCCACATACAGCTCCGCCCTCCTTAAGGCCGAGCAGGCGGTGAGCCTGGAGGGGCTAGGAATCGGCTCGCTTCGGATTCGCCCGAGTGCGACCGGAGCGAGGCTAATCGAGGTCTCTGGCCCCTCCAACTCAGACAAGGCAGATGCGCTTGCATCGGCCTTGAAGGCGGCCCTTTCCGGCGTCGCGGACGTTTCCAGGCCCGTCAAAACCGCGGACTTCCGCGTGACGGGCCTGAATGATGCGGCAACGGCGCAGCGGATAAAGGCTGCGGTCGCGCAAGCCGGGAGCTGCACGGAGGACCAGGTCTGGGTGGGTGAAATCCGCTCAGACTGGCGGGGCTCTGGCTCTGCCCTGATGCGCTGCCCGGTCACGACGGCTAAAAAGCTGATCGAGGCGGGCAGCCTCACGGTAGGCTGGAGTCGAGTGCAGCTCCGGCACCTGGAGGCGCGCCCCATGCACTGCTACAAGTGCATGGGGAAGGGGCACACCGCATCGCTGTGCCCCTCGCAGACGGACCGCAGCCGGCTCTGCTATAGGTGCGGGGAGGCAGGGCATTTGTCCGCCTCCTGCACAGCGGAGCCCCGCTGCGCGGTATGCCGCGACGCCGGCAAGCCGGCGGGCCACGTGATGGGGGGTAGGGCCTGCAACCCACCCCCGATCCGAGGGAAAGGGCCGTCCCCTCCTCCGCGCGAGGGAAGGCAAGGGGAGGCGCCAGTCGGCCAAATGGAGGAGTGATGGGGGTCACCTTCCTCCAGGCCAACCTCAACCACTCCGCTAGGGCGCAGGATCTCCTCCTGCAATCCATGGCGGAGTGGGATTTGGATGTCGCGGTGGTCGCGGAGCCGTACGCGGTTCCCTCCCTGCCCCACTGGGCGGGGGATCTGGATGACCTCGTGGCCATCGTGGCTAGGCCTGGTGCCGCCCCTCCCCTCGCGATTAAGAAGAGAGGGAACGGCTTTGTGGTGGCGGTTCGGGGAGAGTACGCCATAATTGGTGTTTACTTCTCCCCGAACCGGGATTTGCCGGCCCTGGAGCGGTTCTTGGATGCCCTGGGGCCGGAGATAAGGCGGTTAGCGCCCCTAAAGGTCTTCGTGGCCGGTGACTTCAACGCCAAATCAACGGCGTGGGGGAACCCGGCCACGGAGCCCAAGGGGCGAAAGGTGGAAGAGTGGGCGCTGGCCGCCGGGCTGTCTCTCCTAAACAGGGGGACAGCCCACACGTGCGTGCGACGGACGGGCGGATCGGTGGTGGACCTGACGTTCGCCACCCCCTCCGCCGCGCGCTCCGTGTCGGACTGGAGGGTGGAAGGGGGGGTGGAGACACTCTCGGACCACTTGTATATTCGGTTCGAGGTGTCGGCCGCCCCCCAATGTCAGGCGGCATCATCGTCCCGGGTGCGCAGCCGGTTCCCGCGTTGGGCCCTTACGCGGCTTGACCGGGAGCTGGCGGAAGAGGCGGCCATCGTCGGCCGCTGGAGCCTCCCGCCTCTAGACGGAATGGGGGTGGACGACGCGGCTGACCGTCTCGGCGACGCTTTCACAGCGGTGTGCCGGGCGGCCATGCCAAGCGTAGGTCGAGCCCCCCCTAGGCGGGCGGTCTATTGGTGGTCGGCGGAGATTGCCGCCCTTCGCGTCGCCTGCAACGCGGCCCGAAGGGCCTATAGTCGAAGCAGGCGGCGCAGTCCCCGGGACGAGGAGAGGGATGGTCAGCTGTATGCGGTGTATGTGGAAAACCGTAAGGAGCTGCAGCTGGCCATCGGTCGGGCCAAGGAGGAAGCCTTCGAGGAGCTGGTGGAGGGTATCGAAAGAGACCCATGGGGCCGGCCGTATAAGTGGGCGCGAGACAAATTGCGCCCACAGGCGACCCCGCTAACGGAGACCCTTCAGCCAGCTCTGCTGGGGGAGATTGTCGGGGATCTATTCCCCGGCAATCCGCGAGGGTTTTCTCCTCCGAGGATGGCCCGACAGCCGCCTGACGCGGAGGGAGAAGAGGTGGAGGCGGATCCGCCTCCCGTCACCGACGTCGAAATGGAGGTGGTCCTCGACCGCCTCCAGACAAGGAAGAGGGCACCGGGTCCAGACGGGGTGCACGGGAAAGTGCTTGCGCTGATTCTCGTGCACCTCGGGGAGGAGTTTCGGGGGCTGCTCAACCGCTGTCTGCGAGAGGGGCAGTTCCCGAAATTATGGAAGGAGGGCCGGCTCTGCCTTATTCCGAAGGGGAGCCGGCCCTTGGACTCGGCTTCGGCGGTGCGACCTCTGGTCCTGCTGAGCGAGGCTGGGAAGGCCCTAGAGAGCGTTGTGGCCTCTCGCCTCGTTCGGCATGTGGAGGAAGGCCCGGGACCGCGTCTCTCTGACGTGCAGTACGGATTCCGGGCCAAGGGGTCCACCATCGACGCCCTCAGGCGTCTGCGGTCGGTGACGGAGGAGGCGGATCGAGAAGGCGAGGTGACCCTGGCGACGTCGTTAGACATCGCCAACGCCTTCAACAGTATCCCGCACTGTGTAATACGGGAGGCGCTCCGGTACTTCGGAGTGCCCTCGTACCTGCGGGGGCTGTTGGGGGCGTACCTGGAGGAGCGGGTCGTCCTGTACGAGGACAGGGGAGGTCAAATGGTCCGGCGGGGCGTCGGGTGCGGTGTCCCGCAGGGGTCGATTCTCGGCCCTATCCTGTGGGACATCGCATACGATTGGGTCCTGCGGTGCCGGCTTCCCCCCGGGACGGGTGTCATCTGCTATGCGGATGACACTCTCTTCACGTCCCGGGGTGCGAATTTCGGTGAGGCGGCGCGGCTGGCCGAAACGGGCCTCGCCCTTTTGGTCGGCCGCATAGAGAGGCTGGGGCTTCGGGTCCGACTGGATAAGACCGAAGTCCTCCTCTTCCGCGGGGCCCGGGCGCGAGGACCTCCCCCAGGGGCGCGCCTCCAGGTGGGTCATGAGGAGTTGAGGGTGAGTGCCCAGATGAAATACCTGGGCCTCATCCTCGACGGGAGATGGTCCTTTGTCCCCCACTTCCGAGAGCTGGGGCAAAGGATCATCAGGACGGCTGCGTCGCTGGGCCGACTCCTGCCCAATCTGGGTGGGCCCAGCGACGCTGTACGGAAGCTGTACTCCGGCGTGTGCCGGAGTATGGCGATGTACGGCGCCCCCGTTTGGGTGGACGCCCTTGCCGCGGAGAATAAGCGCCTTCTCCGGCAGGCGCAGAAGGTGATCGCGGTAAGGGCGATACGGGGGTACCGTACAGTGGCGTTCTCTGCGGCCACAGCCCTCGCGGGCGACCCGCCGTGGGAGTTGGTGGCGGAGGTGCTCGCCGAGGTTTACCACTTTGTGGCGAACAGGAGGGAAATCGGCGAGCACCCCTCGCCTGAGATGGTCCGGCGGGTCCGCTTGCGAGGGCAAGCGGAACTCATGCGGAGGTGGGAGGCAGACCTGGCGCGGGCAACGTACGGTGTACGCACAGTGGAGGCCCTGCGCCAGGTCCTGGAGAGATGGATGTTGAGGCGGCGCAAGCCTCTCACCTTCCGCATGACGCAGGTGCTCACCGGGCATGGCTGCTTCGGTGAGTACTTGCACCGCGTGGCCCAGCGGGAGACCGAGCCGGTCTGCCACGATTGTGGCGAGGCTCGGGACACTGCTCAACATGTTCTAGAGCAGTGTCCCAGGTGGAGTCGGCAGCGCCACGATCTGGTGGCAGTGCTCGGTGGAGTGGATCTGTCGCTCCCGAGTGTCGTCAATGCGATGCTCGGGAGTGACGGAGCCTGGGCGGCAGTGGCCTCCTTCTGTGAGACTGTTATGTCACAGAGGGAGGCCGAGGAAAGGAACCGCGAGGACCACCCCCTCGCGGAGCCGATCCGCAGAAGGCGGACGGGGGTGCGACGCAGGCGCTACCTTGCGCGCCTGCAGGCGCCCCCCTAAATCGGTGGGACTAGTCCCACCCGACGGCAGGGGTCCACCAGGTGTCGGTGGGCCCCTGAGAATGGTGAGTCCGGTCTCTGGCGAAAGAGACCGGCCAGTCGCTGAGGCGTCTTGTGTTAGATAGATCCGAGGCGCCTCCCTGTAAAGCGGCCGATGGCACCCGCAGGGGTTTAGTGGGTAGTCTGGGCTGGATAGCGGCCCAGGAGTCCCACACTCAGTGCGTAAATGCATTCCCCTGCGAAAACAAAAAAAAAAAAAAAAAAAAAAAGGTTAGGTTAGGTTAGGTTAGGTTAGGTTAGGTTAGGTTAGGTTAGGTTAGGTTAGGTTAGGTTAGGTTCCCCCCGACGGGTTCCCATCTTGTCGCGATGGTGGGGCTTAGTAACCGGGGGGGCTGGTCTGACACAACCAGCCACCCCGGTGAACCAAGAGGAACCCAAGGCCCAGAGACTTTGGTGGGTGCTCTGGGCCTGGTGGACGGTCCCCTCAGTAGTACTGCCATTGGCTGGTGACCCGCCACCAGCCTTTGGATGTGGAAACTAGAGGGGACCAGAGGTGGGGTCGCGGGGGTTTGTCCTCCGCGACCACAGCGCGGCCGTGGCGCTGAACACGGTGCGGTGGGGCCGCAGGGGAAGAGGAGAGTCGGTATGTCTCTCGACGATCCCCCTGTCCTCTGCGGCCGAAGGGTGGCTGCCTCTGTATCGGGTGCAATGTGTGGGTGTCACCTGCCTATCACCTCTTGCGCCCGTACAGAGGCAGACTTGGGTGCCCTGTGGCACCCAAGATTTTGTGTGTGTGTTGTGATCGCTGGTCCCTTCAGGACCAGCGGTCGGTGATGCCCGCTCCCCCCGTCAGCTTTCTGACTGGTGTGCGGAGTGGGCTTGATGGTCCGCGCCACGCTCGCGTGGCGTAAGGGGCGGGTGGTTAGCACTTGTGCTTGCTGCCCGCCCAGGTCGGGGCCGAAAGGCCGGCCGGGGGGGCGTCGCGGTCGAATGCCTAGCGACCCCGTGACGTCCCCCATAACGGCAGCGTGAAAACGCCCCAGGGGTTTAGTGGGTAGGCTGGGCCGACTAGCGGCCCAGGAGTCCCACACTCAGTGCGTAACAAGCATTCCCCTGGGTAAACAAAAAAAAAAAAAAAAAAAAGGTTAGGTTAGGTTAGGTTAGGTTAGGTTAGGTTAGGTTAGGTTAGGTTAGGTTAGGTTAGGTTAGGTTAGGTTGGCTGCTTCGGTGAGTACTTGCACCGCGTGGCCCAGCGGGAGACCGAGCCGGTCTGCCACGATTGTGGCGAGGCTCGGGACACTGCTCAACATGTTCTAGAGCAGTGTCCCAGGTGGAGTCGGCAGCGCCACGATCTGGTGGCAGTGCTCGGTGGAGTGGATCTGTCGCTCCCGAGTGTCGTCAATGCGATGCTCGGGAGTGACGGAGCCTGGGCGGCAGTGGCCTCCTTCTGTGAGACTGTTATGTCACAGAGGGAGGCCGAGGAAAGGAACCGCGAGGACCACCCCCTCGCGGAGCCGATCCGCAGAAGGCGGACGGGGGTGCGACGCAGGCGCTACCTTGCGCGCCTGCAGGCGCCCCCCTAAATCGGTGGGACTAGTCCCACCCGACGGCAGGGGTCCACCAGGTGTCGGTGGGCCCCTGAGAATGGTGAGTCCGGTCTCTGGCGAAAGAGACCGGCCAGTCGCTGAGGCGTCTTGTGTTAGATAGATCCGAGGCGCCTCCCTGTAAAGCGGCCGATGGCACCCGCAGGGGTTTAGTGGGTAGTCTGGGCTGGATAGCGGCCCAGGAGTCCCACACTCAGTGCGTAAATGCATTCCCCTGCGAAAACAAAAAAAAAAAAAAAAAAAAAAAAAAGGTTAGGTTAGGTTAGGTTAGGTTAGGTTAGGTTAGGTTAGGTTAGGTTAGGTTAGGTTTGGAGGACGGCCCGGGACCGCGTCTATCTGACATGCAGTATGGATTCCGGGCCAAGAGGTCCACCATCGATGCCCTCAGACGTCTACGGTCGGTGACGGAGGAGGCGGATCGAGAAGGCGATGTGACCCTGGCGACGTCTTTAGACGTCGCCAACGCCTTCAACAGCATCCCGCACAGTGTAATACGGGAGGCACTCCGGTACTTTGGGGTGCCCTCGTATCTGCGGCGGCTGTTGGGGGTGTACCTGGAGGATCGTGTTGTCCTGTACGAGGACGGGGGGGGTCGTATGGTTCGGCGGAGCGTCGGATGCGGTGTGCCACAGGGGTCGATTCTCGGCCCTATCCTGTGGGACATCGCCTACGACTGGGTCTTGCGGTGCCGGCTTCCCCCCGGGACGGGTGTCATCTGCTACGCGGATGACACTCTCTTCACGTCTCGGGGTGCGAATTTCGGCGAGGCGGCGCGGTTGGCTGAAATGGGCCTTGCCCTTTTGGTCGGCCGCATAGAGAGGCTAGGGCTTCGGGTCCGTCTGGATAAGACCGAAGTCCTCCTCTTCCGCGGGGCCCGGACGCGGGGACCTCCCCCAGGGGCGCGCCTCCAGGTGGGTCATGAGGAGTTGAGGGTGAGTACTCAGATGAAATATCTGGGTCTCATCCTTGACGGAAGATGGTCCTTCGGCCCCCACTTTCGCGAGCTGGGGCCGAGGATAGTCAGGGCGGCTGCGTCACTGGGCCGACTCCTTCCAAATCTGGGTGGACCCAGTGACGCCGTGAGGAGGCTGTACTCTGGCGTGTGTCGGGGTATGGCGATGTACGGGGCCCCCATTTGGGTGGACGCCCTTGACGCGACGAATAAACGCCTTCTGCGGCAGGCGCAGAAGGTGATCGCGCTAAGGGTGATACGGGGGTACCGTACAGTGGCGTTCTCTGCGGCCACAGCCCTTGCGGGCGACCCGCCATGGGAGTTAGTGGCGGAGGTGCTCGCCGAGGTGTACCACTTTGTGGCAAACAGGAGGGAGATCGGCGAGCACCCCACGGTGGAGGTCATCCGGCGGGTTCGATTGCGAGGGCAAGAGGAACTCATGCGGAGGTGGGAGGCGGACCTGGCGCGGGCAGAGTATGGTGTACGCACAGTAGGGGCCCTCCGTCAGGTCCTGGAGAGGTGGATGCTGAGAAGACGCAAGCCTCTCACCTTCCGCGTGACGCAGATACTCACCGGGCACGGCTGCTTCGGTGTGTATCTGCACCGCGTGGCCCAGAGGGAGTCTGAGCCTGTATGCCATGATTGTGGCGAGGCTGAGGACACTGCTCAACATGTCCTAGAGCAGTGTTCCAGATGGAGTCGGCAGCGCCACGATCTGGTGGCAGCGCTTGGTGGAGCGGACCTGTCGCTCCCGAGTGTCGTCAATGCGATGCTCGGGAGTGACGGAGCCTGGGCGGCAGTGGCCTCCTTCTGTGAGACTGTTATGTCACAGAGGGAGGCCGAGGAAAGGAACCGCGAGGACCACCCCCTCGCGGAGCCGATCCGCAGAAGGCGGACGGGGGTGCGACGCAGGCGCTACCTTGCGCGCTTGCAAGCGCCTCCGTAATCGGTGGGACTAAAGTCCCACCCGTCGGCAGGGGTCCACCAGGTGTCGGTGGGCCCCTGAGAATGGTGAGTCCGGTCTCTGGCGAAAGAGACCGGCCAGTCGCTGAGGCGTCTTGTGTTAGATAGATCCGAGGCGCCTCCCTGTAAAGCGGCCGATGGCACCCGCAGGGGTTTAGTGGGTAGTCTGGGCTGGATAGCGGCCCAGGAGTCCCACACTCAGTGCGTAAATGCATTCCCCTGCGAAAACAAAAAAAAAAAAAAAAAAAAAAAAAAAGGTTAGGTTAGGTTAGGTTAGGTTAGGTTAGGTTAGGTTAGGTTAGGTTAGGTTAGGTTAGGTTTTTAGAACTGAGGTGTAGTGCTGAGAACTGAGGTGTAGTGCTGAGAACTGAGGTGTAGTGCTGAGAACTGAGGTGTAGTGCTGAGAACTGAGGTGTAGTGCTGAGAACTGAGGTGTAGTGCTGAGAACTGAGGTGTAGTGCTGAACTGAGGTGTAGTGCTGAACTGAGGTGTAGTGCTGATACTGAGGTGTAGTGCTGATACTGAGGTGTAGTGCTGATACTGAAGTGTATTAAGTGCGCTGAGGTTGTGTTGAGTGCAATTTGAGGTGTCTTGGTGGTTTTTGGCATCAAGAGTTTTCTTTTGGTTTTGTTTTTGACGGGTTCAGTGTCTTGGCTCCTTGTGGAGTTGAGGCACTGGCAGGATCCTATTCTTTTTTGCAAAAAGTAAGGTTGTGCTGTTGACCACAGCTACCAGACCGCTGGTGCGGGGTAGCTCAACTTTTTGCAACCAGGCAGGGGCCAATTGCTGCCCCCTGTCTGTGGATTTTGCCTTGTTTTTGCCCCTTTAGGGGCCAATTTTGTTTGACTTGGTCACTTCTGGCCCAACATGGGTAGGAACGTGGCCAAAGCTTCGAGGGGAAGGTCTCTGACCCCAAGGGGGAAGAGATCAACCGGGGGGAATAAAGAGGAGGGGATGAGTGTGGGGGAGAGCGAGAAGACGGCGATTAGTCGATCGGAGTCGCTCTACTTTTCCGACGCCGACTCGGACGGGTCAGTCTGGCTCCCGGATGTTAAGCTAGGCGGGAAGCAGCGGGGTCAAGCCCCAAAGAGGAAAGCTTCGGAGGATGTTGAGGAGGCTGAAAGGGCCTCCAATAAGCTTTCCTCTGTCACGAGGGGCCGGGCTGCTCGTCGGGGATCCTATTCCGGGACGGCCGAGGCAAGGGAGAGGCTCCGCGATCTTTCGGCGGATTACGCCGAATTTGAACGCGAGCTGGACAGGGCTGGTACCAGCAAGTTTTTGAAGGCCAGCGAGGAGAGCGGAAAAAGGTGCCTCGTGGACGAGCACCTTGAGGTGGTGAGGGCGGCTGCCCAGAAGGTGCTGGCGGAGGCCGGAAAGTCCGGCAACCTGAAGGGGACGGCATGGCGGGCCATGAATGAGGCCTGCCATGATATAATCGTGGCAGCGGGCAAAATTGAGGCCCAGTGTGAGGAGTCGGAGGCTGTCCGCATTCTCAGAGCGGACAATAAGAGAATGCGGGAGCAGCTTTCGCTCCTCCAGCAGGAGACGAAGGCCCTGCGCACGGCCTTTGCCGAGCGCACGTCGTCGGCGCTGAACGAGGCCCATCCAGCGGCGGGAGCCCCCTCGCTTGAGGACATCAGGGGACTCCTTTCCGAATGGAAGGAGTCCTTTGAGAGGGACATATTCCTCAGGCTGGGGGGTATGGTGAATGACCGCCTCAAGGAGGCGGAGAAGAGGGGCATCCTGGCCCCGGAACCGATCGTTCGGCCGCCACTCGCAGCCGACGAGAGGAGGAAGGAGGCCCCACCTGGTACACCGGCCCCAGGAACGGGACGGAGCTACGCTGGTGCAGCTGCGGGGGCTAATCTCATGCCCCCAGCACGACCTGGGCCTGCACCCAAAGCCGCCCCGGCTAAAAAGCAGCCCAAACAAGCGACGGTGCAGGCCCAGGCGCCTGCCGAGGTACCTGCCGTTGTACCTCCGCCTCAGGAAGGTGAACAGGGGTGGGCTGAGGTGGTTAGAAGGGGGAAAAAGAAGGGGAACAAACCCTCCCCTTCTGCCCAGCCTGAGCCTACCCCAGTGAAGGCCCCCAAGGCGAGCGCACAGCCGCCTAAAAAGATTAGGTTCACCCCACCTAAGACTTCGGCGGTGGTGGTGACCCTCAAGCCGGAATCCAAAATGGATTACCGAGCGGTGATAACGAGGGCCACCACCATCGACCTTTCGTCGATAGGGGTGGACCATGTGTCGGCTGTGCGTGGCACGGCAACGGGGGCTCGTATAATTGAAATACCCGGAGCTAACAGCGGGGCTGCAGCGGACAGCCTCGCAGAGAAGCTCCGGGAGGTCATTGGAGGAGAAGCGGAGGTGACGAGGCCGTTTAAAGCGGCACAAATCAGGGTCTCTGGCCTTGATGAGGGAGTAACGCCGGAGGCCCTAAAAGAGGCCACAGCGAGGGCGGGAAAATGTCTACCGGGACAAGTCAGGGTGGGAAATATTCGCATGGCGCCGGATATGACGGCGTCGGTGATCATCACCTGCCCTGTGGCGGCTGCCAACGCCCTCATAGACGAGGGGCGTCTCCTTGTTGGTTGGACGGCCGCCAAGGTCAGGGGGCTGGAGGCCTTGCCCATGCGGTGTTTCCGGTGCATGGGCATTGGCCACACTAGAGCCCTCTGCCCGTCCCCGGTGGACAGGTCCGAGTTATGCCATCGCTGTGGCAAAGCGGGGCACGTCTCGTCCGCGTGCGAGGCCAGTGAACCCTGGTGCGCGGTGTGCTTTGCGCACAAGTTGGTCGCCAAACACGTTATGGGCGGCCCCTCGTGCAATCCGCCGCGCACACGGGGCAAACTGGCCCCCCCAAACAAGGGAACCCCTGAGGGCACCACGATGGAGCACTAATGCCAGGCGGGTCTCCGCAACAGGCAGAGGTGCTGCAGGCCAACATTAACCACTGCGCCCGTGCACAGGACCTCCTAGTCCAGCACGTGGCGGAGTGGGCCATTGGTGCTGCCGTCGTGGTGGAACCGTATTGTGTCCCCCCCCTTCCTACTTGGATCGGAGACACGGACGGGCTGGTGGCAATTACCTCTCCCCGAACTGGGGATCGCCCACCTCTCTCGAGAATCGATAGCGGTCCGGGATACGCGGCGGCAAAATGGGGGGAGTTTGCCATAGTTGCGGCATACTTCTCCCCCAATAGGCCGCTGCGTGCCTTCGAGGACTTTCTCGAGAGGGTGGGTGAGGTAATAGGGAGAGCGGCGCCAGCACCGGTGCTACTGATGGGAGACCTCAACGCCAAGCACTCGGCTTGGGGCTCTCCTGTCGACGATCCGAGGGGAGAGGCCCTGTACGATTGGGCTGTGGGATTGGGGCTTGAAGTCCTAAACCGGGGCAACGTCGACACATGCGTGCGGCGGAACGGGGCGTCGATTGTCGACATATCCTTCGCGAGCCCCGTCATTGCCGCGCGTGTCGTGGACTGGCGTGTCCTGGAGGACGTGGAGACCCTCTCGGACCACAGGTACATCCGAATGGGGGTCTCCAACAGGCCCCAGCAGCCCGTACAGGGCTTGAGGGGGCGGGACCGGGGGTTCCCGAGATGGTGTCTGGCTAGCCTCGACAGGGACCTGGCTGAGGAGGCGGCCATGACTGAAGCCTGGACAAGACCCACACCAAGCCGTTCCCTTGGTGTGGATGAGAGGGCAACAGGCCTTCGTGCGTCGCTCACGCGAATTTGCGACGCTTCGATGAGGAGGTCCGGGCCGCCGGCTGCAAAAACGGCGGTTCACTGGTGGTCGGAAGAGATTGCTGCTCTCCGATCCGCCAGTAACCGAGCCAGACGCGAATATACGCGTTGCAGACGGCGGCGTAATGTCGTTGACGGAGAGGAGGCGCGGCTGCACCTCGCTCTCCAGGAGGCCAAAAGGACCCTGTCGGCTGCGATAGCCAAGGCCAAGGACGACGCTTACAAGGAGTTCTTGGCCACGCTCGACAGGGACCCATGGGGGAGGCCATACAGGACTGTTCGCAACAAACTGCGATACGCCCCCCCCACGGCCTCCATGGAACCGGACCTCCTCAAGCGGATCGTGGAAGGCCTGTTCCCCTCTGCTGAGGAATTTGTCCCTCCGAGGATGTCGGCCCCTGAACGGGAGTCCACCACGGCGAGCGTGCCACCGGTGACGGACGAGGAGTTTGACTGGGGACTAAAGCGTCTGGAGGGCCGCAGAAAGGCCCCAGGCCCAGACGGGGTCCCTGGTCCCATACTCCCGGTGGCGGCGAAACACATTGGGAGCCGCCTCAGAGAGCTGTTCGACGACTGCTTGTCGACGGGGCGGTTCCCAAAGCCGTGGAAAGAAGGCCGGCTTGTCCTTATTAGAAAAGAAGGCCGGCCTGAGGACTCTCCTTCGGGGTGGAGGCCCCTCCTGATGCTGGACGAGACGGGCAAACTACTGGAACGTATTGTGGCGGCCCGAATTGCCCAGCATCTGGAAAACGATGGACCCAATGTGTCGGACTGCCAATATGGTTTTCGAAAGGGGCGGTCCACCATTGACGCCATCGGGGCCTTGAGGGCATTCTCGGAGGAAGCAATTGGGAGAGGGGGAGGGGCCGTGGGCGTATCGCTTGATATAGCGAACGCCTTCGGCTCCCTCCCTTATGAAGTGATAGAGGAGGCGCTCCGGTATCACGGAGTGCCCCTCTATCTAAGGAACCTCGTAGGGCACTACCTAACAGGCAGGGAGGTGCTCTACGAGGACAAAGAAGGAAGGAAGTCGAGGGCGATGACCTGCGGCGTTCCCCAGGGTTCGGTTTTAGGCCCCCTGCTGTGGAACGTCGGCTACGATTGGGCCATCCGCGCGGCCCTACCCCCCCGGACAATAGTTATCTGCTATGCAGACGACACAATGGTGGCTGTCCGGGGGGAGCAGTTGGAGAGCACCCTTAGGGCTGCGGCGGTCGCGGCAGACCTGATGCTCACACGCATCAGGATGCTGGGACTAAGGGTGGCCCTCACAAAATGCGAGGTCATCGCCTTCGGGAGGAAGAGGAGCTGGAGACCGCCCTCAAATGAATGCGTTCCCATTGGCGGGGAGAGAGTCCAGGTGAAGCCGTACTTAAAGTACCTGGGCATCATCCTGGACTCACGCTGGGACTTCGGGGAGCACTTTCGTCAATTGGCTCCCCGAGTAATAGGCGCAGCGTCGGCAATGAGCCGTCTGCTGCCCAACGTCGGAGGGCCTGGCGCCTCGTGCCGCCAGCTGTATGCGGGTGTTACCCGCAGCATGGCGCTGTACGGGGCACCGATCTGGTCGGACAGGCTCTCCACAGCCAATAAGGCCCGGCTGCGTAGGCCACAAAAAGTGGTGGCCAATCGCATTGCCCGGGCCTATGTGACGGTGGCTTGGGCAGCAGCTTGCGCTCTTGCTGGAACCCCGCCATGGGAACTGGAGGCCCAGGTACAGACTGAGGTGTACCGGGAGCGGGCCAGGTGCAGGTCACTTGGGATCAGGCTCGCTCCCAGGGAAATGAGGGCGGTCAGGCAGCTGGCCGTGGATAGACTGCGCGAGCGATGGAAAGTTGAGCTTGAAAACTCCCCATATGGTGTAAGAACCATTGGGGCGCTCCTGCCATCGCTCGCAGATTGGGTTGGAAGAGGCCACGGCCAGCTGACCTATAGGCTGACGCAGGTAATGACCGGACACGGGTGCTTCGGTCATTACCTGCACAGGATTGGAAGGGAGGAGAGCGCGGTCTGCCATGAGTGTGGGGAGCCGGATGACACGGCACAACACACTCTGGCAGACTGCGAAAGGTGGGCGGGGGAAAGGGTAGAACTCATTGTGGAGTTGGGAGGAGTGGACCTTGCGCTGCACAGTGTCGTAGAAAAGATGCTGTGCAGCGAAAGGTGTTGGGATGCGGTGGCTTCCTTCTGCGAGGCTGTCATGTCGCAGAAGGAGGCCGCCGAGAGGGAGCGTGAGGCGCAAGCCAACGCCCCTCTGAACAGGAGAGGCAGACGTGGCAGGCGGCGGGCACGTTTCGCCCGTCGTCTGCTACGGTGAGGACGCCTGGCGAGGCAGAACCGGGGGGCGTCGTGGTGAAATGTCCGCGATCCCATGGCGCCCCCACTAACGGTCGGATGGAAAACGCCGCAGGAGGTTTTAGTGGGTAGTCCGGGCCGGCAGCGGCCTGGGAGCCCCACACTCCGGGGGAGATGTTTTTCCCCTGGGTCGCCCGTAAATGGGTTTCCTCCTGCGAGAACAAAAAAAAAAAAAAAAAAAAAAAAAAAAAAAAAAAAAAAAAAAAAAAAAAGGTTAGGTTAGGTTAGGTTAGGTTAGGTTAGGTTAGGTTAGGTTAGGTTAGGTTAGGTTAGGTTAGGTTAGGTTAGGTTAGGTTAGGTTAGGTTAGGTTAGGTTAGGTTAGGTTAGGTTAGGTTAGGTTAGGTTAGGTTAGGTTAGGTTAGGTTAGGTTAGGTTAGGTTAGGTTAGGTTAGGTTAGGTTAGGTTAGGTTAGGTTAGGTTAGGTTAGGTTAGGTTAGGTTAGGTTAGGTTAGGTTAGGTTAGGTTAGGTTAGGTTAGGTTAGGTTAGGTTAGGTTAGGTTAGGTTAGGTTAGGTTAGGTTAGGTTAGGTTAGGTTAGGTTAGGTTAGGTTAGGTTAGGTTAGGTTAGGTTAGGTTAGGTTAGGTTAGGTTAGGTTAGGTTAGGTTAGGTTAGGTTAGGTTAGGTTAGGTTAGGTTAGGTTAGGTTAGGTTAGGTTAGGTTAGGTTAGGTTAGGTTAGGTTAGGTTAGGTTAGGTTAGGTTAGGTTAGGTTAGGTTAGGTTAGGTTAGGTTAGGTTAGGTTAGGTTAGGTTAGGTTAGGTTAGGTTAGGTTAGGTTAGGTTAGGTTAGGTTAGGTTAGGTTAGGTTAGGTTAGGTTAGGTTAGGTTAGGTTAGGTTAGGTTAGGTTAGGTTAGGTTAGGTTAGGTTAGGTTAGGTTAGGTTAGGTTAGGTTAGGTTAGGTTAGGTTAGGTTAGGTTAGGTTAGGTTAGGTTAGGTTAGGTTAGGTTAGGTTAGGTTAGGTTAGGTTAGGTTAGGTTAGGTTAGGTTAGGTTAGGTTAGGTTAGGTTAGGTTAGGTTAGGTTAGGTTAGGTTAGGTTAGGTTAGGTTAGGTTAGGTTAGGTTAGGTTAGGTTAGGTTAGGTTAGGTTAGGTTAGGTTAGGTTAGGTTAGGTTAGGTTAGGTTAGGTTAGGTTAGGTTAGGTTAGGTTAGGTTAGGTTAGGTTAGGTTAGGTTAGGTTAGGTTAGGTTAGGTTAGGTTAGGTTAGGTTAGGTTAGGTTCCCCTGAACGGGAGTCCACCACGGCGAGCGTGCCACCGGTGACGGATGAGGAATTTGACTGGGGACTGAAGCGACTGGAGGGCCGTAGAAAGGCCCCTGGTCCGGATGGAGTCCCTGGTCAGATACTCCCGGTGGCGGCGAAACACATTGGGAGCCGCCTTAGAGAACTGTTCGACGACTGCTTGTCGACGGGGCGGTTCCCAAAGCCGTGGAAAGAAGGCCGGCTAGTCCTTATAAGGAAAGAAGGCCGGCCTGAGGACTCTCCTTCGGGGTGGCGAGGTTTACCACTTTGTGGCGAACAGGAGGGAAATCGGCGAGCACCCCTCGCCTGAGATGGTCCGGCGGGTCCGCTTGCGAGGGCAAGCGGAACTCATGCGGAGGTGGGAGGCAGACCTGGCGCGGGCAACGTACGGTGTACGCACAGTGGAGGCCCTGCGCCAGGTCCTGGAGAGATGGATGTTGAGGCGGCGCAAGCCTCTCACCTTCCGCATGACGCAGGTGCTCACCGGGCATGGCTGCTTCGGTGAGTACTTGCACCGCGTGGCCCAGCGGGAGACCGAGCCGGTCTGCCACGATTGTGGCGAGGCTCGGGACACTGCTCAACATGTTCTAGAGCAGTGTCCCAGGTGGAGTCGGCAGCGCCACGATCTGGTGGCAGTGCTCGGTGGAGTGGATCTGTCGCTCCCGAGTGTCGTCAATGCGATGCTCGGGAGTGACGGAGCCTGGGCGGCAGTGGCCTCCTTCTGTGAGACTGTTATGTCACAGAGGGAGGCCGAGGAAAGGAACCGCGAGGACCACCCCCTCGCGGAGCCGATCCGCAGAAGGCGGACGGGGGTGCGACGCAGGCGCTACCTTGCGCGCCTGCAGGCGCCCCCCTAAATCGGTGGGACTAGTCCCACCCGACGGCAGGGGTCCACCAGGTGTCGGTGGGCCCCTGAGAATGGTGAGTCCGGTCTCTGGCGAAAGAGACCGGCCAGTCGCTGAGGCGTCTTGTGTTAGATAGATCCGAGGCGCCTCCCTGTAAAGCGGCCGATGGCACCCGCAGGGGTTTAGTGGGTAGTCTGGGCTGGATAGCGGCCCAGGAGTCCCACACTCAGTGCGTAAATGCATTCCCCTGCGAAAACAAAAAAAAAAAAAAAAAAAAAAAAAAAAAAAAAAAAAAAAAAAGGTTCCCCTGAACGGGAGTCCACCACGGCGAGCGTGCCACCGGTGACGGATGAGGAATTTGACTGGGGACTGAAGCGACTGGAGGGCCGTAGAAAGGCCCCTGGTCCGGATGGAGTCCCTGGTCAGATACTCCCGGTGGCGGCGAAACACATTGGGAGCCGCCTTAGAGAACTGTTCGACGACTGCTTGTCGACGGGGCGGTTCCCAAAGCCGTGGAAAGAAGGCCGGCTAGTCCTTATAAGGAAAGAAGGCCGGCCTGAGGACTCTCCTTCGGGGTGGAGGCCCCTCCTGATGCTGGACGAGACGGGGAAGATGCTGGAGCGCATTGTCGCAGCCCGAATCGTCCAGCATCTGGACAACGTGGGGCCCAATGTGTCGGACCGCCAATATGGCTTCAGGAAAGGGCGGTCCACCATTGATGCCATCGGGGCCTTGAGGGCGTTCTCGGAGGAAGCAATTGAGGAAGGGGGAGGGGCCGTTGGCGTGTCACTCGATATAGCAAACGCCTTCGGCTCCCTCCCTTACGAAGTGATAGAGGAGGCGCTCCGGTATCACGGAGTGCCCCTCTATCTAAGGAACCTCGTAGGGCACTACCTAACAGGAAGGGTGGTGCTCTACGAGGACAGGGATGGGCAGAAAGCGAGGGCGATGACCTGTGGCGTTCCCCAGGGGTCGGTATTAGGTCCCCTGCTGTGGAACGTCGGTTTCGACTGGGCCATCCGCGCGGCCCTACTCCCCCGGACAATAGTCATCTGCTATGCAGATGACACAATGGTGGCTGTCCGGGGGGAGCAATTGGAGAGCACCCTTAGGGCCGCGGCGGTCGCGGCAGACCTGATGGTCACGCGCATCAGGATGCTGGGACTGAGGGTGGCCCTCAGTAAATGCGAGGTCATCGCCTTCGGCAGGAAAAGGAAATGGAGACCGCCCTCGAACGAGAGTATTCCCATTGGCGGGGAGAGAGTCCAGGTGAAGCCGCACATGAAGTACCTGGGCATCATCCTGGACTCACGCTGGGACTTCGGGGAGCATTTCCGTCAACTGGCTCCCCGAGTAATCAGTGCGGCGTCGGCGATGAGCCGGCTGCTGCCCAATGTCGGAGGGCCTGGTGCCTCGTGCCGTCATCTGTATGCGGGAGTTACCCGCAGCATGGCGTTGTACGGGGCACCGATTTGGTCGGATAGGCTCTCCGCGGCCAATAAGGCCCGGCTGCGTAGGCCACAGAGAGTGGTGGCCAATCGCATCGCCCGGGCCTATGTGACGGTGGCTTGGGCGGCAGCTTGCGCCCTAGCCGGAACCCCGCCATGGGAACTGGAAGCCCAGGTCCAGACAGAGGTGTACCGGGAGCGAGCCAGGTGCAGGTTGCTGCAAATTAGGCTTGCTCCCAGGGAAATGAGGGCGGTCAGGCAGCTGGCCGTGGACAGACTGCTCGAGCGATGGAAAGTTGAGCTGGAAAACTCCCCATATGGCGTGAGAACCATTGGGGCGCTCCTCCCATCGCTCGTAGACTGGGTCGGAAGAGGACACGGTCAGCTGACCTTTAGGATGACGCAGGTAATGACCGGACACGGGTGCTTCGGTCATTACCTGCATAGGATCGGAAGAGAGGAGAGCGCGGTCTGCCATGGGTGTGGGGAGCCGGATGATACGGCCCAGCACACTCTGGCAGACTGTGAAAGATGGGCTGAGGAAAGAGTGGAGCTTTACGTGGAGCTGGGAGGAGTCGACCTTGCGCTGCACAGTGTCGTGGAAAAGATGCTGTGCAGCGAAAGGTGCTGGGATGCGGTGGCTTCCTTCTGCGAGGCTGTCATGTCGCAGAAGGAGGCTGCCGAGAGGGAGCGGGAGGCGCAAGCCGACGCCCCTCTGAACAGGAGAGGCAGAGGTGGCAGGCGGCGGGCACGTTACGCCCGTCGTCTGCTACGATGAGGACGCCTGGCGAGGCAGAACCGGGGGGCGTCGTGGTGAAATGTCCGCGATCCCATGACGCCCTCATCAACGGTTGGTTGGAAAACGCCGCAGGAGGTTTTAGTGGGTAGTCTGGGCCGGCAGCGGCCTGGGAGCCCCACACTCCGGGGGAGATGCTCTTCCCCTGGGTCGCCCGTAAATGGGTTTCCTCCTGCGAGAACAAAAAAAAAAAAAAAAAAAAAAAAAAAAAAAAAAAAAAAAAAAAAAAAAAAAAAAAAAAAGGTTAGGTTAGGTTAGGTTAGGTTAGGTTAGGTTAGGTTAGGTTAGGTTAGGTTAGGTTAGGTTAGGTTAGGTTAGGTTAGGTTAGGTTAGGTTAGGTTAGGTTAGGTTAGGTTAGGTTAGGTTAGGTTAGGTTAGGTTAGGTTAGGTTAGGTTAGGTTAGGTTAGGTTAGGTTAGGTTAGGTTAGGTTAGGTTAGGTTAGGTTAGGTTAGGTTAGGTTAGGTTAGGTTAGGTTAGGTTAGGTTAGGTTAGGTTAGGTTAGGTTAGGTTAGGTTAGGTTAGGTTAGGTTAGGTTAGGTTAGGTTAGGTTAGGTTAGGTTAGGTTAGGTTAGGTTAGGTTAGGTTAGGTTAGGTTAGGTTAGGTTAGGTTAGGTTAGGTTAGGTTAGGTTAGGTTAGGTTAGGTTAGGTTAGGTTAGGTTAGGTTAGGTTAGGTTAGGTTAGGTTAGGTTAGGTTAGGTTAGGTTAGGTTAGGTTAGGTTAGGTTAGGTTAGGTTAGGTTAGGTTAGGTTAGGTTAGGTTAGGTTAGGTTAGGTTAGGTTAGGTTAGGTTAGGTTAGGTTAGGTTAGGTTAGGTTAGGTTAGGTTAGGTTAGGTTAGGTTAGGTTAGGTTAGGTTAGGTTAGGTTAGGTTAGGTTAGGTTAGGTTAGGTTAGGTTAGGTTAGGTTAGGTTAGGTTAGGTTAGGTTAGGTTAGGTTAGGTTAGGTTAGGTTAGGTTAGGTTGGGGTGCTACTGTCAGGAAACCTCCACGTTGGCTCGATGATTTGAAGGTTTGCTTCTGTCACTTGATCTTTGATTCGGTGATAGCGGCGGCTGACAAGTTATTGGGCTGGTGCACCCTGGGCGACGGTTAATAACTCCCCGTTTAGGGGTCTTGTTAGCCGTTGGCAAATGTCCTGGCAACTGGTGGTGGGTTACCCATGTCGGGTAACCCAGGTTGGAGAGCCAATTGGCTCAGTGGCTGTGAGAGAAGGGGGCTAAGCCCTCTACTCTTACAGCCGTGGTAGGGGTCGCGGGGGAAGAGGAGGGGTTGGTATTACGGTGCGCCGCTCTCCCTATCCTCCGCGACCAGGCGCGGCCATGGCGCAAACATGGTGATCGGTGGGGCCGCAGAGGAGGAGGACTGCCGGTATTACGGTGCGCCGCTGTCCCTATCCTCTGCGGCCGAATGAGGCGCGGCCATGGCGCAGGCATGGTGGTCGGTGGGGCCGCAGAGGAGGAGGACTGCCGGTATTACGGTGCGCCGCTGTCCCTATCCTCTGCGGCCGAATAAGACGGAGAGCCGCTGCCTCCGGTCTGCTTCCGGACTGGATGGCGTGCGGCTCGCCTTGGTGGTTGGGGGCGCGCCTGCGGGCGCCCCCCCTGAATCGGTGGGACAGAGGTCCCACCCGGCGGCAGGGGTCCTCCAGATGTCGGAGGGCCCCTGAGAGTGGAGAGTCCGGTCTCTGGTGAAAGAGACCGGCCAGTCGCTGAGGCGCCTTGTGCTAGTTAGATCCGAGGCGCCTCTTTGTAAAGCGGCCGATGGCATCCGCAGGGGTTTAGTGGGTAGTCTGGGCCGATTAGCTGCCCAGGAGTCCCACACTCAGTGCGTAAATGCATTCCCCTGCGAAAACAAAAAAAAAAAAAAAAAAGGTTAGGTTAGGTTAGGTTAGGTTAGGTTAGGTTAGGTTAGGTTAGGTTAGGTTAGGTTAGGTTAGGTTAGGTTAGGTTAGGTTAGGTTAGGTTAGGTTAGGTTAGGTTAGGTTAGGTTAGGTTAGGTTAGGTTAGGTTAGGTTAGGTTAGGTTAGGTTAGGTTAGGTTAGGTTAGGTTAGGTTAGGTTAGGTTAGGTTAGGTTAGGTTAGGTTAGGTTAGGTTAGGTTAGGTTAGGTTAGGTTAGGTTAGGTTAGGTTAGGTTAGGTTAGGTTAGGTTAGGTTAGGTTAGGTTAGGTTAGGTTAGGTTAGGTTAGGTTAGGTTAGGTTAGGTTAGGTTAGGTTAGGTTAGGTTAGGTTAGGTTAGGTTAGGTTAGGTTAGGTTAGGTTAGGTTAGGTTAGGTTAGGTTAGGTTAGGTTAGGTTAGGTTTTTTTTTTTTTTTTTTGAAATATTAGGAATAGTGGCTTGATTTGGGCACAATTTTACATAAATCACTAAGTTTAGATGCACGTTTTTCTTTGCTATTTGATACAAAGTTGCGTGCATCTATCTGTGTTATGTTAGGAGGGGAGGAGGTTTTTGGGAGAAATGACAGATTTTAGAGATTTATGTCCCATTGATGGTTTTGAGATTGTAGACGATATTGTCTACCAATTTCAAGAATGTCGTTGTCGTTTCCTCTTTATTTGAGGTCTGGATCAGGTCAAATTCGTCGATTTTATTGCGTAGACACGCCGTGACGTAGTCATGGCGTGTCTTGTCGAATATAGGGCACTCTCTTAGAAGGTGTGGTATATCTTGGGCTGTAGTGCCATCGCAAGGGCATTTGTCGTCATCAATGATTTTAAATTTGGAGAGGTAAGTTTTGTGGAATCCGTGGCCAGTTAGAATCTGAGTGAGAGAGAAGGAAATTTTAAAGACGCTTAGAGCGGAAGGGATGTGATAGATGAGCGGGAAGAAGGCTTTGGTGGTGGCTCCCTGTGTGGTCGACTGGTACTCCGCCTGCCAAGCCTGTAGCGTTTTCGCTTTCAGGAGTCGCTTGGCGTGGGACAGTGGGAAGAAATTGACCTCGGACGCGGTCTTTTTGGAGGCCGCCGCTTTGGCTGCCGCGTCCGCGATCTCGTTTCCCACTATCCCGACGTGAGCCTTCGTCCACACGAAGTTCACCATCTGGTTCCTGGACCGCAGCAAGAACAGGTCCTTGTGAATGCGATTCACAAGGTGGTCTGTGTTGCTGCGGTCCTGGATAGCCTTTAGAGCGGAGAGAGAATCTGTGAAGATTTTTGCCGAGGAGTGGTTCCGAGCGCGAAGCCACTCCAAGGCTTGGGCTATAGCGTAGAGTTCGGCCATGAATACTGTAGAGGTTCGGCACAGTTTGAATTTTCTGGTCACGGATCCCCCCGGCAGTCCCTCCATGATGACGACAAATGCTGACCCCGTATCTCCGTTTTCGTGTTTGCTCCCATCCGTGAAGACATTGGGTGCCTCCGGGTTCATCAGGTAATCGGTTTCCTCCTGCGTGGTCGCCGTATCGTAGTCTATCGTGACCCGCTTGGCTGGGTGCAGGAGGTCCCTGATCCGGACGCGTCTGTACAGACCAATGTCCTCAGGGAGGGAGCCCAACGTGCCAGATTGTTTGATAAGGTGCGTCTCGCGCGCCTCCTCCACCACAAGGTGTAGCGGCGGGAACCGCGCTAGCGCATCCGCGGCGACGGCAGAGATCGTGTGAAATCCTCGGATCGCCCTAATGGCAAACGCTCTTTGGAACGAACGGAGGGCTCTGCGAACCGAACAGAACCCTGTAGCTGTTCCCCAGATTCCCGCCGCATAAGTTATTATGGGTGTTATCACCTGCCTGTATATACATTCTACATTTTCCGGATGTATTCCCCAAGTGGGTCTAACAAATTTGCACAGATTTTTGAAAATTCTCGTAGCTTTCCCTATTATGTATTTAGAATGTTGGATGAAGTTTAGTTTATTGTCAATGATTACGCCAAGAAGTTTGATTTGGGTTGTAAAAGGTATACGGACATTGTTCATTTCTATTTCAGCTGTTAGGGTTTGTGTTGTGAATGATATGCATTGCGTCTTTTCCGGTGCGAATCGCAGTTTTACTCTATCTCCCCAAGAGTATATCTCGCGAAGACAGGTGTTGGTAGTGCGTTCTACCTCCTCTCTCGACTTTCCCTCGACTATGAGAAGCACGTCGTCAGCAAAGGCTTGTATGTGGGCATTGTCCGGTAGCAGCATGGATAGAAGTTCGTCTAGTATTAAATTCCAAAAGACTGGGCCGCAAGCGGATCCCTGGACGCAGCCCTTGGTCAGCGATTTGGACGACGCGCTCTCCCCATAATCCAGGGTGACCCTCCTGTCGGTGAAGTAGCTTTGGATGAGTTTATATAGATTTCTGGGGCATCGTATGTGGTGTAATCGCTGGAATAAGGCAGGCCACCAGGCGTTGTCGAAAGCGGCCTTTATATCGAGAGATATCGCTATGACCTGTCGCTTTTTCTCTTTGGCCGTTTTTACTATTTTCAGGGCCCGCTCAAGCGCGTCCACCGTCGATGTTTGGGGTCTGAAGCCGAATTGGGTTTTGTTCAGAGATTCCTCTTGTTCCGATTTATGCTCTAGCCTTTTGATGATCAGTTTTTCTAGGATTTTCCCGAAAACTGCAATGAGTCCGATCGGGCGGTACGAGCTGAGTTGTTCTGCCGGTTTATTTGGTTTTGGAATTATTTTAACCACCGCCTGTTTCCATATTTTGGGGAAGTAGCCTAATTCCAGACTTCTGTTGTAAAGTTCCGTGAAGAATTGGGGGATGGCGTCAAAGGCTTGTGCGCAGATGTCTGAGGTTAGATGGTCGGCTCCGGGGGCTTTTTTGGGATTGGTGTGGCTTAGGCACTCCCTTATCTCGTCGGTGGTGAAGAGTATGTCGTCTGGTGTGTTAGGTGGGTTTCTTGTGGTGTCTCGCAGGTGTTGCTGGCGTGCTGTCAGATCGGGAGTGTCGTCAGGATAGAAGTGGTTTAGCAGTGCGGTTGCGGTGTCGTTGGTGTTGTCAGTGTAGGTTTTGTCAATTTTTAGAGTTTGTGGTGGTTTCCTTAGGGGTGCATCCTTTATGAGGCGGTTTGTGACGGCCCAGACGTCCTCTTTCCCCTGCGCGTCGCAGAACTGTCTGAAGTGTTCGGTGGATTGTTTTGAGATGGCTTTGGCGTAATTTCGCTTTGCCTCTGTGTATTCTTTGATGATGTTGTCGAGTGGTTTGTTGGCCTTTTTCAGGTTGTGGAGACGATGGTGTAGTCGGATGCAATTTTTCTTTTGTGATTCCAGCTCTTCTGACCACCATGGGTTGAAATATTTAGGTTTTTGCTTTCTGTGGAAGACTCTGTTGCAGACGTTTTGTATGGCTGTGGTTAGTTGATTTACCGTTTGGTCTAGATCGGTTTCGGTGAGGGTGGAGAAGTCTGTGTGGGTGACAAGATGTTCGGTGGCTGATTGTATTTGTGTGCGGAAGTCTGTCCAGTCTGCTCTGTAAGTGGAGTATTTGAAAGTGGTCGATTTAGCAGTTTTTCCGATGTTGTGAGTTGGGGTTATTTTGAAAGTAATCCCGTTGTGGTCGGATGAAGGGCAGATCGCGCGGTCCACAAGCCAGTCCTCCAGCCTGTCTATGAGGTTTTGTGACGCATATGTGACATCCACTATTGACGAGCAGAGGTTGCCGTGTCTTATGGCCTCAAACGTGGGCTCATTGCCGGTGTTGCAAACAGCCATATCGTTTGAGGCCATAAGTGTGCAAATTTCCTCCCCCCGATCATTGTCCTGTGTCTCCCCCCACTCCCGGTGGCTGCCGTTGACATCGCCGCCCACTATCCGCAGCGAGGATCTGGTAGTCCTTAGGAAATGGTCTAGCTTGTATATCGTGGAGTGTTTGTCTATGTCGGGTTCGACGTAAATGGAGACTACGTTTAAAGATTTTGGTCCTAGTTTGACACGGACGACGGCCAGATTCGCTGAGGACAGCTGCGTGACCCCGACCGCAGCCACAGTGGCTTTGGTCACCACGCACGCCTTGACGCGGGAGCCGTTGGGAAACTGGAATACGTTCATGTCTGGGGGAGGCCTCATCTCGAGGTGAGGGCCTACATATGGTTCTGAGATGAGAGCAATGTCAGAGTTGCTGTTGCGAAAGTTGATGAAGAATTCTTGTTGCGCTATGTAGCAGCGGTTGAGGTTGCATTGTGTTAACTCTATTCGTTTAATAACCATAGTCGGTGGAGTCGCTAAGGGCTGTCATGGCTTTGATGATTTTAGGGCACTTTTTGGAGTCAAGGGCAGAGTGACCGGTGGATTTGTCGTTTGACCGTTTGCAATTAAAGCAGTTTAGTTGTGATGCATCTGATTTGTGAGCGCAGTTTGAGATGTGGTGGGCCGAGGAGCCACAGTGCGCGCACGGATAGAATTCCGCCGAGCACTTATTGCCGGTGTGGCCGAATTGGAGGCATTTGCGGCACTGCACGAATCGACTGAAGTCCTCGACGTGCACGCGCTGGTGCTCCACATTGGCCCGGCCCGCCTCGACTAGCATTCGACGGACAGCTGGCGCAACTTCTAAAACAGCATTGTAGAGCTTCTCGTTCCGATTCTTCAGTGCGAAGCAGAAGCGAATGTCTGCGGCGCTCACTTGGTTCTGTCCGCTCACCACCTCCACCAGCTCTTCCTTTCGTAGTTGGGTGTTAATGCCCTTCAAGATGATAAGCGGTTTCCGAAGTTTGCTTTCCTCGGCAACCACCCCGGGGAGCTTGTTTACTTTCGCCATGACGTCATCCCGCTGCGCCACGGTTTCAAAGTCAACCTTCACCATATTATTGCGCAGAGGGCGCACGTTGGTGGGGGCGAAAGTGGTGTCCCTAAACCTGACATTCTTACGCCACTCGTCAAGGACGTCGGGCCGTCGGGCCCCGGTCTCTTTGGCCTTGATGACCAGCGAAGGGAGGGTGCGCTTAGGTGGTGGGGGAGGTGGCGGCGGGGGGGTGCGTTTGGGTGGCGGGGGTGTTGAAGCAACAGCCGCAAAGGACCTCAGGGCTGGAGCCGGAGGTGACGCGAGGTCGGGCGCTTGGGCCTTGAACTCGTCCCGGATACTCTCCCTGATTGCCAGAAGGATAGTATCCGAGACGGGCTTGGGGAGCTCCGTCTGCTGCGCCTTCTCCACCGAGCCCATGATGCCCCTCGCGAGCTCTTGGATGCGCTTTTTGTTTGCGCTGGTGACGCTCTTGCCCTCAGTTATTTTGGTGATAATTTCTTTGGCCGCTTCTATGATGTTGGATAGAGCAGCTTGGAGGTGAGTATCCGGGGTTGAGGTGGGTGCGGTGGGTGCGGCGGGTGCGGCGGGTGCGGCGGGTGCGACGGGTGCGGCGGGTGCGACGGGTGCGACGGGTGCGGGTACGACGAGTGTGACGGGTGTCGCAGTGGATGGAACTTGGGTGGGGGGTGAATACAATAAAGGTGGAGTAGGTGTGACTGGGGGCGAAAGCGATTCCCAGTGGTCCGGGACGGCCATTACAGTCACGTCATGGTCAATCGACCTGGGTGACGCTTGGCTGCTGGGAGGGGGTGAAAGCGAAATTCTCCCCCTAGATGGAGATGGGGGAGGCGTGCGCAGATCCTGGCTAGGGGATGATTCCCGGATTGAAGCCAGCCTAGAGGAGGCGCGCGGGGAAAGAGAATGCGAACGTCCCGCTCTGGAGGTAGAGGGTTGCGGTGAGGGGCTTTGCTGCGTGATAATGTCCGCAGGAGTTTCGGGGATGCGGGGGAGGTTCCTGTCTGGGGGGCGAGTATTGGCCGCCTTACGCGGTGGTGAATGGGCTAGGACCATGTTGGCTTAGACCGGAAAAGTGTTTAGAAGAAGTATGAAAAAATTTAATATGTCGTCAATGAAAGCGAAAATAGAGGAAGCGAGTGAGAGCAGCTGAAGGGAGATTAACTGGAAGTGGTATTTTTCCGAAGTAGAGGACGGGTAGAACTAGCGAAGTAATCCTAAACTATTGTTATTAAGGGAGCTGTTAATTTAGTTGACAATTTTTGGCCCTAGGTGGCGGTAAAAGCGAAGTAGATCTGGGTATGGGGTGTCCCAAGTGAAGTCCCTTTTACAACCTGAACACAATTGGGCGGGTGTGGTGGGCGAAAATTTCAAAATTGGGTGGTCCTATCGAGACGTGTGAGGCGTCAAAAGATGCGCCTCCGTTAGCCTGATAAGATGGTGTAACAAGCTAGCGAGGGTCCGATAGAAAAAATTTGGAAAAAAGGGGAAAAAGTGTGATTTTATTAAAATTTGTATGAAAAATATCTATGTTACAGGTGAGAATGCAAGAAAACTGCAACGGAATGCGACGAAACTTCACAGGGAGCCGGGAGACAGGTAAGTAAACAGAACTACAAACAAAGACGATCAAGGGATAGCGAGAAAAAATTTTAGAGAGTTATATGAGTGTTAGCGCCTAAGTATGGCGTTCACGGAAACTAGATGAATTTTTTAAAGAGAAATTATGGAGAAATCTGCACTGAAAACACTTGTTATATTGAAGGATACACGAGATGCACTAAAGAGAAAATTCACTGGGATGTAGGGGAACAAATAGGTATATATGGGTTAGGTTAGGTTAGGTTAGGTTAGGTTAGGTTAGGTTAGGTTAGGTTAGGTTAGGTTAGGTTAGGTTAGGTTAGGTTAGGTTAGGTTAGGTTAGGTTAGGTTAGGTTAGGTTTTTTTTTAGATTTCTCCTGGATGCTACACGACATCCGGGAGGAATTTATTATCGAGCATTATTACAGAGTTTCTTACATGTATATATCATAGTTTTACATAAGCAATTGTCTTTGAAGTTTTGATTTTACAGTTTTGTTGCCTCTGCGATTTGATACAGTGGCATTTATTTTTATAATCACTTAATTATTAATCAAATTACAATTGTAGGTTAAATTTTTTCAAGTTACTTATTATGCTGTGTAAATGGTTTGCTAATGTCTTGATGGTGGAGTCTCGGTGATGAATTTGATTGAGGTCATATGGGTCTATCTTGTAAATCCTGGCTACTTCTTCGTGTTCGTTTCTTGATTTGTAAAATTTTGGGCAGTGTTCTATTAGATGTTTCATGGATTGTATGCTAGTACTGTCGCATGGGCAGACTTCTGTATTCGTTAATTTGAACCTGTGTAGATATTCTTTGTGGTACCCATGGTTGGTTATGAGTTGAGTAATTTCAAAATTCGGTGCTATTTTTTCTGTAAATTTTCTTAATTGTTCTAAACTTGGGAAGAATTTGCTAATGTGATGGCCTGTTATTTCCTGTCTGTATATTTCCTTCCATTTATCATCTATTGATTTTTTGATTTCCCTTTTTGCATATGATATGGGGAATTTGTTGGATTTGGTTGAGGTCTTCATTGCTGCTGCTTCTTTGGCTTCTATATCTGCTGCTTCGTTTCCGGTTATGCCAATGTGGGCCTTTACCCATATAAAAATTAACTTAGTTTTATGTTTGGTTTTTAGTCTATGTATGCAGCTGTGTATTGAAGAAATTGTGGGGTCTGGGTTATTTCTATCTTGTAAGGCTTTTAGGGCTGATTGACTGTCTGAGGCTATTGTTATTGTTGTGTTTGTGATCGATGGGATTTCTTCGATGTATTTTATGGCAGTTTCGATGGCGATTAGTTCGGCAATGAATACTGTGTTTACTCTATTTAATTTGATTTTTTTAGTGATGGTTGTGTTATTTGGTAGGTAGAGAATTGCGCCGGCTCCGGTGTCTCCGTTTTCTAATTTGCTTCCATCTGTATATATTTTTATTGTTCCGTCTTGTGTAAGTCTGTCTATGTCTTCCTGTGTTTGGGCTTCGTGTATTTGAATTGTTTGTCGGTCTGCTGGATGTAGTTTTTGGCTTATTTTAGTTTTTGTTCTTAGTCTTACGTCTTCGGGGAGTTGGGGGAGCACGCCTCTCTGTTTCGTTTGATGGACCTCCCTGTACTCCTCTATCACCAGGTGTAACGGGGTGAGGCCTGCCAGTGCCACCACCGTTATAGTTGGTGCGGTGCGGAAGGCTCGGGTGATTTTGATTGCAAATTGTCGTTGTAGTGACCAGAGTTCTTTTCTAATGTGTTTAAATTTAGTTGCTGATCCCCATATGCCTGCGGCGTATGTGAACATTGGTTGGATGACTGAGATGTATATGGTTTTGACATTTTCCGGGTGTATGCCCCATGTGGGTCTGATAAGTTTAGTTAGTTTACTGAATAGTTTTTGGGTTTTTTCTATGACAGAGTGACAGTGGGAGGTGAAAGATAGGCGGTTGTCGATTATTACGCCTAGAAGTTTGATTTTGGAAGAGAAGGGGATGTGGGTATTTTGCATGGTTATGATTGCATTTTTGGATTTTGGTGTGAATGTAATTGCTTGGGTCTTATGGGGGGCAAATGTGAGTTTAGCTTTATTTCCCCATTCTGATATCATTTTGAGGGTTTCATTCGTTGATTGTTCTATAAGTGTGCTGTCTTTTTCTTCTACTAGTAGTAATATGTCATCGGCGAACGCCTGTATTCTGATGTTGGGTGGTGTAGGTTTTTCTAAAAGATCATCTAAGATTAAATTCCAGAAAATAGGTCCACATACTGATCCCTGAATGCAGCCTTTTGTGAGTGTTTTTTCTGCTTTTGAGTTTCCATAGTTTACAGTGGCTGTTCGATTTCTTAAATAGTTTACTATGATTTTGTATATGTTGTTGGGACATTTAGTGGTTTGAAGTCGGTGTAGTAAAAATGGCCACCATGCGTTATCGAAGGCTCCTTTGATGTCTAGTGAGATTGCTAATACTTGATGTTTTTTTGATTTTGCTTTTTTGATGAAATCTATTGCATGTTGAAGAGCGTCTGTTGTAGATATTTGTTCTTTGAAACCGTATTGTTTCTGGTTTGCTAATTCTGTAGTTTCTAGGTGGTGAGTTAATCTCTTAGCTATAAGTTTTTCTAGTAGTTTGCCAAATACTTTTATTAGGCCTATAGGTCTGTATGCTGTGACATCATCGGTGTCTTCTTTGTTGGGTTTAGGTATGATGAGTACCAGGGCTTTTTTCCATTGGTCGGGGAAGTATCCAATCGTCAAGCACCTGTTTAGTAATTTTGTAAATTGTGTTGGTGTGGCGTTAAATGCAGTGAGGCAGATGTCCGATGTGAGTTTGTCCAAACCAGGGGCTTTATTGGAGTTCATTGTACTTAGGTGGTCTCTTATTTCATCTTCTGTGAACGGTTTGTCATCAGGGGTGTCAATGCTGGCCTTTATACTGGTTCTTATTTCGTGTTGCTCTATAGTGTCCGTGGTGGTATCGTCATCTGGGTAAAAATGCGTTAAGAGGGCCTGGGCTGTGCTGTGAGCGTCGGAGGTATGAATAGAGTTTAGTTTTAATGTTTGTGGTGGTTTCTTGGGGGCTGTTGTTTTTATTATTCTATTGGTGATAGAGTACACATCTTCTTTTCCTTGTTTCTCACAGAATTCTCTGAAGTGTTTAGTTGAGGTTTGAGATAGGGCTTTGGCGTATTCATTTTTAAGTTCCGTGTAGGTTTTTATTGCTTCTTCAAGTGGTCGTTTTGCTTTCTTTAGGTCGTGTAGTCGGTGATGTGCTTTGATGGTAGCTTTTTTCATGTTTTCCAGTTCCTCAGTCCACCATGGGTTATATTTGGGTCTTGGTTTCGTAGTGCCTAGGGTTTTATCACAGGTTTTCTGTATAGTGCGGGTAAATTCTTCTATGACGGCATCAATGGTTTCTGTATCTGCAGTTTCTAAGTTTTGTGTTTGTATTGCGCTGCCTTCAAGTTTGATCTCTAAGGCTTTCTGTAGTTTTTCTAGGTTCTGTTTGTTCTTTGTATCGTATTTGCGAGTTGATGTGAGTTGTTGTTTTTGTATTTTACCAGGAGTGTTGACTTTAAATTCAGTCGCATTGTGGTCTGACGTTGGGCATGCTTCCATGTTTACTTTCCAGTTAGTTATATTAAATGTCATATGTTCAGATATCAGTGTAATGTCGACTATGGATGAGCAAGGGCGTCCGTGGCGGATTGCTTCAAACGTGGGGTTGTCTCCTTGGTTCGCTATTGTTAAATTATGTGTCATTGTGAGCTCGTAGATTTCTTTGCCTCGATCGTTGTTGATAGCTTCGCCCCAGATTCGGTGTTTACCGTTAAGATCACCTGCCACGATCCTGAGTGAGCCGTTGGTTGCGAGTAGAAAGCGGTCTAAGTTAAGCATGGTGTTGAATGGGTCTTCGTCTGGTTCGATATAAACTGAGGCTACATAAAGATTTCTACGTCCTATTTTTAGTTGTGTTACCGCTAAGTTACTGTTGGAGAATTGTGCCATTCCGAGGGCTGAAATTTTGTTTTTAATGAGGATTGCTGCTTTAACGTGGCCATTGTGGTAGAATTGGTGAATGTCAATACCAGGGACGGCTTTTATATGGTTTAATTTGCCTGTGTAAGGTTCTGAGACGCATGCTATGTCATATTCCTGTGATTGAAAATATTGAATAAATTCGTGGTGCGCACGGTAGCTCTTCATGAGGTTTATTTGGAGGAATTTCATTTTTGTTTAATATCCAAAGTCAGTGGCTTCTTCTATTCTGTTTTTGGCTGCCCTTATTCTAGGGCACAGCTTATGGTCGGTTGCGGAGTGGTTTAGGTTGAGTTGTGTGTCTTGGATGTTCCTTATTTGGCCTTTGCCTGCACAGTTGTAACAGCAGGCTAACTCTGGAGCGTTCTTGGTTAGGCAGGTGTCAATCTGATGGTCAGGGGATGCGCAGTGTGCGCACGGTTTAGTTTTGGATGTGCACTTGTTTTTCGTGTGTCCAAATTGGAGGCACGAGTGGCACTGTATAAATCTTGTTTGGGGGGCTACGTGCACTCGTTGCAAGTCAACAGCGATCCTCTCTAGTCCGATGATACGGGCGTAAACAGAGGGGTCGACTTCTAGTACGGCGTTGTATAGTTTAGGGTTCCTGTTGTTAGTCAAGTAGCACAGCCTGATTGATTCTGTTGGGAGAGTGTTTTGTGTTGTTATGATTTGTATAAGTTCTTCTCTATTTATTCGGCTATGGATTCCCTTTGCAATGATTAGTGGTTTGCGTTTCTTTGGTATAGAGGCTTGCAGGTGTTCGAACTGGTTAATGTACTCTAATGTTTCTTTCTGTTGTTGTGGGTTTTCAACTTCTATTATAAGTTTGTCTTTTGTAATCTGGGTTATTTTGCTAGGGGCGAAGTTCTTATCTTTAAATGAAATTTGTTCTCTCAGAGTCTGTATGGCTGGTTTGGCGTTGTCGCCGTCGGGGGTTGGGGTCTTGACAAGAATAGTTGATTTAGTGGGGGCCTTGGCGGTCAAAGAGGCGTATGTGGGGGCCTTGGAGGGGGTAGAGAGGGTATGGAACGCCTCAAGCTCCTCCCTAAAAACCCGTCTGAGTGTGTCTTCCTGAATAG
Source organism: Plodia interpunctella (assembly GCF_027563975.2). Lineage (NCBI taxonomy): Eukaryota > Metazoa > Arthropoda > Insecta > Lepidoptera > Pyralidae > Plodia > Plodia interpunctella. Next base: position 6,978,202 of record NC_071318.1, read on the forward strand.
TGGGGTTTGGGGTTAGGGGGTTAGGGGTGTCCTGAGAGCTTTTTTCACTATTGCTCGATGTGATTTTTATCGTGGTGCTCTTAATAGCTTCTGCTGCGTCTACTATTAATTTCTTATTGGGTGCTGTGACGCTTTTTCCTTGATTAATTGCTTCTATAATGATGTTTGCTAGCTGATATATTTTTTCTGTGGGGTTTTCTGACAAATTGGGGAGGGTCGGGGGGGTGGGCAAGGTGGCTTTAACGCTTGCCATGATTTATGAAAGAAAGAATGACCTTAAACATTAAACAAAAAAAAAAAAAAAAAAGATAAGAGAATTATTTTAACTTTATAATTAATATCTCAGAAACTAGTTGAGAAAAGATTTCAAAAATGGCGTGGGTGTACTTCTGTGGGTCTAATCTATTGGAAAAGAGTGCAAGTTTGACCAAAAATGCGAAAAAGTAGTGAAAATTTCCGATTTTACGAGCTTAATATCTCAGAAACTACTGGGTATAAAATTCCAAAAACAGCGTGAAACTTATTTTTTTAGGTCTAGACTATGGATGTATAATGTTGGTTTGTCCGAAAATCCCGTAGGAGAAAAGTGATTTTTCAGTTTGAAATTACGTAAAGTCGTCAAAAAAATGTTCTCTTTTTTGGTTAGGACAGTCTATCTCAGAAACTATGGCAGGGAAAATTCTCAGATTTGGCACAATTATGGTCAGATAGATGCACTAGGGGCTCAACTATGTCACTTAGCTCTGGGGCTCCAGGGTCCTGGTGTGTGATGACGCGAAGTCGCCAGATGTTGGATTTCGGCAGGAAAAACGGCTGTATCTCAGGAATGCGGGATCCCAGGAACTTGGTGAAACTGCCTTCAGATGCGTCTTCTTACCGCACTTCAGGAGGCAGTTGAACCACTAGCGAGGGTGCATGGGTTTAGCCGCAAACACAAGAAAACCGCTGATTGGCTGTGATCGTTTTTCTGTGATAGCCACCTGATGGCTCAGCAGAAATGTCTCAAATTTGGTGGAATTGTAGTCACTGATTTTACACACAAGATAGCAGTTCAAAAAAGTGGGGTTATCGATCTTATTCTAGAGAAAAAATTTTTTGAAGTTTAAAATTTTTAAAAGTGAAAATGTTTGGGTTTCCTGTTGTTACACTATTGTCTTAATATCACTGTACTATACGTCAAAAGTTGCGCACTGTTGTAACCTTTAATTTGGTATATGAATCATAAAGATATCTGTCCACTGGGTTTTTTTATTGATTTAAATATGAAAAAAGTCAACGAAAATTTAGAGTTTTTGCACTTTTAAAAATAGTTACTAAAAATCTACACTTATAACACTAAACACAGTTTATAGCACTAATGAGCGCGCATTTTTTAAGGTGTCTCACTTAGCTGTAGCACTTTTGGATCCGGAGATATTAATTTTTTAAACGAAAAATGCGGAATTTTTTGCGCGGAGCGACGTGGACCGTGTGCGTTCGGCTCGCGCGCGGCGGGGAGACTGGGTTAGGTTAGGTTAGGTTAGGTTAGGTTAGGTTAGGTTAGGTTAGGTTAGGTTGGGGAACCACCCCACAGTGCTTGCGTCCACGTCGCGTTCCCCGGGCAACGTCGCGTCCTAACCACCGTAACGGAGTGGTTAGGCCGACGGCTAAAGTGCACTGTGCAGAAGGAGCAATTTGCGAACTGTGAAGAATGTCGTCTAATGACCAAATAATGAGGGACGCCCGCGGGCGTTTCCTGAAAAAAGGCCCTTCTCAGGGCCACCCAAAAGGCCCTTCTCAGGGCCACCCAAAAGGCCCTTCTCAGGGCCACCCAAAAGGCCCTTCTCAGGGCCACCCAAAAGGCCCTTCTCAGGGCCAAACAAAGGGAAGGGTGGAAATGGAATGTTCAGGGTCTGAACATTCCGCTGGGGAGGAAACTGACGGGAGTGGCCTCGCTGTGGGCCAAGAGAGGATGGGGAGCCTGTTGGGAAGTGCGGGCTCCATCACCTCGTTGTCGGAGTCGGTGCTGGGCAACAAGCGCCTCTATTCTGAGGTGGCGACTGGTTCCGGCACCGACACTGAGGTCGGTGTGCCACGGGCACAATCAGTGGCGAAGAGGGGCAAGGCTCGGGGTGCCTCGCACCTGACGAGGGCCCGGGCTGAAGCGAGGAGGAGTCAAGAGGAGGATGCCGAGGCTTCCTTCTCGGCCTCTCTAGGGGCTCGGGCCTTCCGGAGGGGAGGACCCCTGAATGGTGGGGACGATGATGTGGTGGTGGCCCCCATTGATGCGCGGGACTTTGGGGCCATGGGTGCTGATGGACTCATGGCCACTGCGGTGGAGAGGCTGGGTATTATAACCAGCCTCGTCGGGAAGACTGCCGCCCTCAAGGGGGGCTTCAACTCCAAAATTATGCGGGCCTCCTCGGATATCAGGGATATCGTGGACACCCTGGTGGCGCGCAGCGAGTCGGACGAAGTTCGACGCCTTAAGGCCGATAATGGTCGCCTCCAAAGGGAGGTGGCCATTATGAAGGCTGAGGTCGCTGCGCTCCGCCGGGGGTTCGAGGAGGCCCGCCGTGAGGCTGCTCAGGCTGCGCGGACGGTACAGCGGCAGGCAGCTCCAGTGGAGGATGAGCTGGAGCAGAGGATGGCCAGATTAATTGATGGCCGTCTGGCAGCGCTAGGACTGGCTGGATGTCCTCGGAGTGCCACTCGTCCACCTCTGGCGGGTGACAACTCCGAGGTGGCGAGGGCTGCAAGGACGGCCATTGATCAGGCCTCCGGTCTGGGTCCGGCGCCGCGGCTTGAGCAGCCGGTGGTGGAGTTGGAGGTTCGGGCCCCTGCACGCCCGGCCTCTGAGAGGCGGGGTTGTAAGGGGGTAGGTGCTGGGGGAGTGACAGAGTGGGGGCCCTTCGGGCCGTCGACCTCAACAGCTGTGGTCGACGAATGCCCGGAGCTCCCCTGGGTCGAAGTCCGGGGGAGGAGGGGGAAGGGGAAGGGCGTGGGAAAGAAGTCCCAGCCCAAACCTGCGGAGCGACCGGCGGCGGCCCCAACAAAGGCCACTGCAACGGCGCCCAAGGCACCCCCCAGGGCGGCGCCAGCGAGGGCGGCCAAGCTGTCGGCCCCTAGCTCCTCGGCTGTAATTCTCAAGTTACAGCCAGAGGCAGCGCAAAAAGGGGCCACATACAGCTCCGCCCTCCTCAAGGCCGAGCAGGCGGTGAGCCTGGAGGGGCTAGGAATCGGCTCGCTTCGGATTCGCCCGAGTGCGACCGGAGCGAGGCTAATCGAGGTCTCTGGCCCCTCCAACTCAGACAAGGCAGATGCGCTTGCATCGGCCTTGAAGGCGGCCCTTTCCGGCGTCGCGGACGTTTCCAGGCCCGTCAAAACCGCGGACTTCCGCGTGACGGGCCTGAATGATGCGGCAACGGCGCAGCGGATAAAGGCTGCGGTCGCGCAAGCCGGGAGCTGCACGGAGGACCAGGTCTGGGTGGGTGAAATCCGCTCAGACTGGCGGGGCTCTGGCTCTGCCCTGATGCGCTGCCCGGTCACGACGGCTAAAAAGCTGATCGAGGCGGGCAGCCTCACGGTAGGCTGGAGTCGAGTGCAGCTCCGGCACCTGGAGGCGCGCCCCATGCACTGCTACAAGTGCATGGGGAAGGGGCACACTGCATCGCTGTGCCCCTCGCAGACGGACCGCAGCCGGCTCTGCTATAGGTGCGGGGAGGCAGGGCATTTGTCCGCCTCCTGCACAGCGGAGCCCCGCTGCGCGGTATGCCGCGACGCCGGCAAGCCGGCGGGCCACGTGATGGGGGGTAGGGCCTGCAACCCACCCCCGATCCGAGGGAAAGGGCCGTCCCCTCCTCCGCGCGAGGGAAGGCAAGGGGAGGCGCCAGTCGGCCAAATGGAGGAGTGATGGGGGTCACCTTCCTCCAGGCCAACCTCAACCACTCCGCTAGGGCGCAGGATCTCCTCCTGCAATCCATGGCGGAGTGGGATTTGGATGTCGCGGTGGTCGCGGAGCCGTACGCGGTTCCCTCCCTGCCTCACTGGGCGGGGGATCTGGATGGCCTCGTGGCCATCGTGGCTAGGCCTGGTGCCGCCCCTCCCCTCGCGATTAAGAAGAGAGGGAACGGCTTTGTGGTGGCGGTTCGGGGAGAGTACGCCATAATTGGTGTTTACTTCTCCCCGAACCGGGATTTGCCGGCCCTGGAGCGGTTCTTGGATGCTCTGGGGCCGGAGATAAGGCGGTTAGCGCCCCTAAAGGTCTTCGTGGCCGGTGACTTCAACGCCAAATCAACGGCGTGGGGGAACCCGGCCACGGAGCCCAAGGGGCGAAAGGTGGAAGAGTGGGCGCTGGCCGCGGGGCTGTCTCTCCTAAACAGGGGGACAGCCCACACGTGCGTGCGACGGACGGGCGGATCGGTGGTGGACCTGACGTTCGCCACCCCCTCCGCCGCGCGCTCCGTGTCGGACTGGAGGGTGGAAGGGGGGGTGGAGACACTCTCGGACCACTTGTATATTCGGTTCGAGGTGTCGGCCGCCCCCCAATATCAGGCGGCATCATCGTCCCGGGTGCGCAGCCGGTTCCCGCGCTGGGCCCTTACGCGGCTTGACCGGGAGCTGGCGGAAGAGGCGGCCATCGTCGGCCGCTGGAGCCTCCCGCCTCTAGACGGAATGGGGGTGGACGACGCGGCTGACCGTCTCGGCGACGCTTTCACAGTGGTGTGCCGGGCGGCCATGCCAAGCGTAGGTCGAGCCCCCCCTAGGCGGGCGGTCTATTGGTGGTCGGCGGAGATTGCCGCCCTTCGCGTCGCCTGCAACGCGGCCCGAAGGGCCTATAGTCGAAGCAGGCGGCGCAATCCCCGGGACGAGGAGAGGGATGGTCAGCTGTATGCGGTGTATGTGGAAAATCGCAAGGAGCTGCAGCTGGCCATCGGTCGGGCCAAGGAGGAAGCCTTCGAGGAGCTGGTGGAGGGTATCGAAAGAGACCCATGGGGCCGGCCGTATAAGTGGGCGCGAGACAAATTGCGCCCACAGGCGACCCCGCTAACGGAGACCCTTCAGCCAGCTCTGCTGGGGGAGATTGTCGGGGATCTATTCCCCGGCAATCCGCGAGGGTTTTCTCCTCCGAGGATGGCCCGACAGCCGCCTGACGCGGAGGGAGAAGAGATGGAGGCGGATCCGCCTCCCGTCACCGACGTCGAAATGGAGGTGGTCCTCGACCGCCTCCAGACAAGGAAGAGGGCACCGGGTCCAGACGGGGTGCACGGGAAAGTGCTTGCGCTGATTCTCGTGCACCTCGGGGAGGAGTTTCGGGGGCTGCTCAACCGCTGTCTGCGAGAGGGGCAGTTCCCGAAATTATGGAAGGAGGGCCGGCTCTGCCTTATTCCGAAGGGGAGCCGGCCCTTGGACTCGGCTTCGGCGGTGCGACCTCTGGTCCTGCTGAGCGAGGCTGGGAAGGCCCTAGAGAGCGTTGTGGCCTCTCGCCTCGTTCGGCATGTTGAGGAAGGCCCGGGACCGCGTCTCTCTGACGTGCAGTACGGATTCCGGGCCAAGAGGTCCACCATCGACGCCCTCAGGCGTCTGCGGTCGGTGACGGAGGAGGCGGATCGAGAAGGCGATGTGACCCTGGCGACGTCTTTAGACGTCGCCAACGCCTTCAACAGCATCCCGCACAGTGTAATACGGGAGGCACTCCGGTACTTTGGGGTGCCCTCGTACCTGCGGCGGCTGTTGGGGGTGTACCTGGAGGATCGTGTTGTCCTGTACGAGGACGGGGGGGGTCGTATGGTTCGGCGGAGCGTCGAATGCGGTGTGCCACAGGGGTCGATTCTCGGCCCTATCCTGTGGGACATCGCATACGATTGGGTCCTGCGGTGCCGGCTTCCCCCCGGGACGGGTGTCATCTGCTATGCGGATGACACTCTCTTCACGTCCCGGGGTGCGAACTTCGGTGAGGCGGCGCGGCTGGCCGAAACGGGCCTCGCCCTTTTGGTCGGCCGCATAGAGAGGCTGGGGCTTCGGGTCCGACTGGATAAGACCGAAGTCCTCCTCTTCCGCGGGGCCCGGACGCGAGGACCTCCCCCAGGGGCGCGCCTCCAGGTGGGTCATGAGGAGTTGAGGGTGAGTGCCCAGATGAAATACCTGGGCCTCATCCTCGACGGGAGATGGTCCTTTGTCCCCCACTTCCGAGAGCTGGGGCAAAGGATCGTCAGGACGGCTGCGTCGCTGGGCCGACTCCTGCCCAATCTGGGTGGGCCCAGCGACGCTGTACGGAAGCTGTACTCCGGCGTGTGCCGGAGTATGGCGATGTACGGCGCCCCCGTTTGGGTGGACGCCCTTGCCGCGGAGAATAAGCGCCTTCTCCGGCAGGCGCAGAAGGTGATCGCGGTAAGGGCGATACGGGGGTACCGTACAGTGGCGTTCTCTGCGGCCACAGCCCTCGCGGGCGACCCGCCGTGGGAGTTGGTGGCGGAGGTGCTCGCCGAGGTTTACCACTTTGTGGCGAACAGGAGGGAAATCGGCGAGCACCCCTCGCCTGAGATGGTCCGGCGGGTCCGCTTGCGAGGGCAAGCGGAACTCATGCGGAGGTGGGAGGCAGACCTGGCGCGGGCAACGTACGGTGTACGCACAGTGGAGGCCCTGCGCCAGGTCCTGGAGAGATGGATGTTGAGGCGGCGCAAGCCTCTCACCTTCCGCATGACGCAGGTGCTCACCGGGCATGGCTGCTTCGGTGAGTACTTGCACCGCGTGGCCCAGCGGGAGACCGAGCCGGTCTGCCACGATTGTGGCGAGGCTCGGGACACTGCTCAACATGTTCTAGAGCAGTGTCCCAGGTGGAGTCGGCAGCGCCACGATCTGGTGGCAGTGCTCGGTGGAGTGGATCTGTCGCTCCCGAGTGTCGTCAATGCGATGCTCGGGAGTGACGGAGCCTGGGCGGCAGTGGCCTCCTTCTGTGAGACTGTTATGTCACAGAGGGAGGCCGAGGAAAGGAACCGCGAGGACCACCCCCTCGCGGAGCCGATTCGCAGAAGGCGGACGGGGGTGCGACGCAGGCGCTACCTTGCGCGCTTGCAAGCGCCTCCGTAATTGGTGGGGCTAAAGTCCCACCCGTCGGCAGGGGTCCACCAGGTGTCGGTGGGCCCCTGAGAATGGTGAGTCCGGTCTCTGGCAAAAGAGACCGGCCAGTCGCTGAGGCGTCTTGTGCTAGATAGATCCGAGGCGCCTCCCTGTAAAGCGGCCGATGGCATCCGCAGGGGTTTAGTGGGTAGTCTGGGCCGATTAGCTGCCCAGGAGTCCCACACTCAGTGCGTAAATGCATTCCCCTGCGAAAACAAAAAAAAAAAAAAAAAAAGGTTAGGTTAGGTTAGGTTAGGTTAGGTTAGGTTCGGCGGGGGAACCACCCCACAGTGCTTGCGTCCACGTCGCGTTCCCCGGGCAACGTCGCGTCCTAACCACCGTAACGGAGTGGTTAGGCCGACGGCTAAAGTGCACTGTGCAGAAGGAGCAATTTGCGAACTGTGAAGAATGTCGTCTAATGACCAAATAATGAGGGACGCCCGCGGGCGTTTCCTGAAAAAAGGCCCTTCTCAGGGCCACCCAAAAGGCCCTTCTCAGGGCCACCCAAAAGGCCCTTCTCAGGGCCACCCAAAAGGCCCTTCTCAGGGCCACCCAAAAGGCCCTTCTCAGGGCCAAACAAAGGGAAGGGGGGAAATGGAATGTTCAGGGTCTGAACATTCCGCTGGGGAGGAAACTGACGGGAGTGGCCTCGCTGTGGGCCAAGAGAGGATGGGGAGCCTGTTGGGAAGTGCGGGCTCCATCACCTCGTTGTCGGAGTCGGTGCTGGGCAACAAGCGCCTCTATTCTGAGGTGGCGACTGGTTCCGGCACCGACACTGAGGTCGGTGTGCCACGGGCACAATCAGTGGCGAAGAGGGGCAAGGCTCGGGGTGCCTCGCACCTGACGAGGGCCCGGGCTGAAGCGAGGAGGAGTCAAGAGGAGGATGCCGAGGCTTCCTTCTCGGCCTCTCTAGGGGCTCGGGCCTTCCGGAGGGGAGGACCCCTGAATGGTGGGGACGATGATGTGGTGGTGGCCCCCATTGATGCGCGGGACTTTGGGGCCATGGGTGCTGATGGACTCATGGCCACTGCGGTGGAGAGGCTGGGTATTATAACCAGCCTCGTCGGGAAGACTGCCGCCCTCAAGGGGGGCTTCAACTCCAAAATTATGCGGGCCTCCTCGGATATCAGGGATATCGTGGACACCCTGGTGGCGCGCAGCGAGTCGGACGAAGTTCGACGCCTTAAGGCCGATAATGGTCGCCTCCAAAGGGAGGTGGCCAATATGAAGGCTGAGGTCGCTGCGCTCCGCCGGGGGTTCGAGGAGGCCCGCCGTGAGGCTGCTCAGGCTGCGCGGACGGTACAGCGGCAGGCAGCTCCAGTGGAGGATGAGCTGGAGCAGAGGATGGCCAGATTAATTGATGGCCGTCTGGCAGCGCTAGGACTGGCTGGATGTCCTCGGAGTGCCACTCGTCCACCTCTGGCGGGTGACAACTCCGAGGTGGCGAGGGCTGCAAGGACGGCCATTGAGGAGGCCTCCGGCCTGGGTCCGGCGCCGCGGCTTGAGCAGCCGGTGGAGTTGGAGGTTCGGGCCCCTGCACGCCCGGCCTCTGAGAGGCGGGGTTGTAAGGGGGTAGGTGCTGGGGGAGCGACAGAGTGGGGGCCCTTCGGGCCGTCGACCTCAACAGCTGTGGTCGACGAATGCCCGGAGCTCCCCTGGGTCGAAGTCCGGGGGAGGAGGGGGAAGGGGAAGGGCGTGGGAAAGAAGTCCCAGCCCAAACCTGCGGAGCGACCGGCGGCGGCCCCAACAAAGGCCACTGCAACGGCGCCCAAGGCACCCCCCAGGGCGGCGCCAGCGAGGGCGGCCAAGCTGTCGGCCCCTAGCTCCTCGGCTGTAATTCTCAAGTTACAGCCAGAGGCAGCGCAAAAAGGGGCCACATACAGCTCCGCCCTCCTCAAGGCCGAGCAGGCGGTGAGCCTGGAGGGGCTAGGAATCGGCTCGCTTCGGATTCGCCCGAGTGCGACCGGAGCGAGGCTAATCGAGGTCTCTGGCCCCTCCAACTCAGACAAGGCAGATGCGCTTGCATCGGCCTTGAAGGCGGCCCTTTCCGGCGTCGCGGACGTTTCCAGGCCCGTCAAAACCGCGGACTTCCGCGTGACGGGCCTGAATGATGCGGCAACGGCGCAGCGGATAAAGGCTGCGGTCGCGCAAGCCGGGAGCTGCACGGAGGACCAGGTCTGGGTGGGTGAAATCCGCTCAGACTGGCGGGGCTCTGGCTCTGCCTTGATGCGCTGCCCGGTCACGACGGCTAAAAAGCTGATCGAGGCGGGCAGCCTCACGGTAGGCTGGAGTCGAGTGCAGCTCCGGCACCTGGAGGCGCGCCCCATGCACTGCTACAAGTGCATGGGGAAGGGGCACACCGCATCGCTGTGCCCCTCGCAGACGGACCGCAGCCGGCTCTGCTATAGGTGCGGGGAGGCAGGGCATTTGTCCGCCTCCTGCACAGCGGAGCCCCGCTGCGCGGTATGCCGCGACGCCGGCAAGCCGGCGGGCCACGTGATGGGGGGTAGGGCCTGCAACCCACCCCCGATCCGAGGGAAAGGGCCGTCCCCTCCTCCGCGCGAGGGAAGGCAAGGGGAGGCGCCAGTCGGCCAAATGGAGGAGTGATGGGGGTCACCTTCCTCCAGGCCAACCTCAACCACTCCGCTAGGGCGCAGGATCTCCTCCTGCAATCCATGGCGGAGTGGGATTTGGATGTCGCGGTGGTCGCGGAGCCGTACGCGGTTCCCTCCCTGCCTCACTGGGCGGGGGATCTGGATGGCCTCGTGGCCATCGTGGCTAGGCCTGGTGCCGCCCCTCCCCTCGCGATTAAGAAGAGAGGGAACGGCTTTGTGGTGGCGGTTCGGGGAGAGTACGCCATAATTGGTGTTTACTTCTCCCCGAACCGGGATTTGCCGGCCCTGGAGCGGTTCTTGGATGCCCTGGGGCCGGAAATAAGGCGGTTAGCGCCCCTAAAGGTCTTCGTGGCCGGTGACTTCAACGCCAAATCAACGGCGTGGGGGAACCCGGCCACGGAGCCCAAGGGGCGAAAGGTGGAAGAGTGGGCGCTGGCCGCGGGGCTGTCTCTCCTAAACAGGGGGACAGCCCACACGTGCGTGCGACGGACGGGCGGATCGGTGGTGGACTTGACGTTCGCCACCCCCTCCGCCGCGCGCTCCGTGTCGGACTGGAGGGTGGAAGGGGGGGTGGAGACACTCTCGGACCACTTGTATATTCGGTTCGAGGTGTCGGCCGCCCCCCAATGTCAGGCGGCATCATCGTCCCGGGTGCGCAGCCGGTTCCCGCGCTGGGCCCTTACGCGGCTTGACCGGGAGCTGGCGGAAGAGGCGGCCATCGTCGGCCGCTGGAGCCTCCCGCCTCTAGACGGAATGGGGGTGGACGACGCGGCTGACCGTCTCGGCGACGCTTTCACAGCGGTGTGCCGGGCGGCCATGCCAAGCGTAGGTCGAGCCCCCCCTAGGCGGGCGGTCTATTGGTGGTCGGCGGAGATTGCCGCCCTTCGCGTCGCCTGCAACGCGGCCCGAAGGGCCTATAGTCGAAGCAGGCGGCGCAGTCCCCGGGACGAGGAGAGGGATGGTCAGCTGTATGCGGTGTATGTGGAAAACCGTAAGGAGCTGCAGCTGGCCATCGGTCGGGCCAAGGAGGAAGCCTTCGAGGAGCTGGTGGAGGGTATCGAAAGAGACCCATGGGGCCGGCCGTATAAGTGGGCGCGAGACAAATTGCGCCCACAGGCGACCCCGCTAACGGAGACCCTTCAGCCAGCTCTGCTGGGGGAGATTGTCGGGGATCTATTCCCCGGCAATCCGCGAGGGTTTTCTCCTCCGAGGATGGCCCGACAGCCGCCTGACGCGGAGGGAGAAGAGGTGGAGGCAGATCCGCCTCCCGTCACCGACGTCGAAATGGAGGTGGTCCTCGACCGCCTCCAGACAAGGAAGAGGGCACCGGGTCCAGACGGGGTGCACGGGAAAGTGCTTGCGCTGATTCTCGTGCACCTCGGGGAGGAGTTTCGGGGGCTGCTCAACCGCTGTCTGCGAGAGGGGCAGTTCCCGAAATTATGGAAGGAGGGCCGGCTCTGCCTTATTCCGAAGGGGAGCCGGCCCTTGGACTCGGCTTCGGCGGTGCGACCTCTGGTCCTGCTGAGCGAGGCTGGGAAGGCCCTAGAGAGTGTTGTGGCCTCTCGCCTCGTTCGGCATGTGGAGGAAGGCCCGGGACCGCGTCTCTCTGACGTGCAGTACGGATTCCGGGCCAAGAGGTCCACCATCGACGCCCTCAGGCGTCTGCGGTCGGTGACGGAGGAGGCGGACAGAGAAGGCGAGGTGACCCTGGCGACGTCGTTAGACATCGCCAACGCCTTCAACAGTATCCCGCACTGTGTAATACGGGAGGCGCTCCGGTACTTCGGAGTGCCCTCGTACCTGCGGGGGCTGTTGGGGGCGTACCTGGAGGAGCGGGTCGTCCTGTACGAGGACAGGGGAGGTCAAATGGTCCGGCGGGGCGTCGGGTGCGGTGTCCCGCAGGGGTCGATTCTCGGCCCTATCCTGTGGGACATCGCATACGATTGGGTCCTGCGGTGCCGGCTTCCCCCCGGGACGGGTGTCATCTGCTATGCGGATGACACTCTCTTCACGTCCCGGGGTGCGAATTTCGGTGAGGCGGCGCGGCTGGCCGAAACGGGCCTCGCCCTTTTGGTCGGCCGCATAGAGAGGTTGGGGCTTCGGGTCCGACTGGATAAGACCGAAGTCCTCCTCTTCCGCGGGGCCCGGACGCGAGGACCTCCCCCAGGGGCGCGCCTCCAGGTGGGTCATGAGGAGTTGAGGGTGAGTGCCCAGATGAAATACCTGGGCCTCATCCTCGACGGGAGATGGTCCTTTGTCCCCCACTTCCGAGAGCTGGGGCAAAGGATCATCAGGACGGCTGCGTCGCTGGGCCGACTCCTGCCCAATCTGGGTGGGCCCAGCGACGCTGTACGGAAGCTGTACTCCGGCGTGTGCCGGAGTATGGCGATGTACGGCGCCCCCGTTTGGGTGGACGCCCTTGCCGCGGAGAATAAGCGCCTTCTCCGGCAGGCGCAGAAGGTGATCGCGGTAAGGGCGATACGGGGGTACCGTACAGTGGCGTTCTCTGCGGCCACAGCCCTCGCGGGCGACCCGCCGTGGGAGTTGGTGGCGGAGGTGCTCGCCGAGGTTTACCACTTTGTGGCGAACAGGAGGGAAATCGGCGAGCACCCCTCGCCTGAGATGGTCCGGCGGGTCCGCTTGCGAGGGCAAGCGGAACTCATGCGGAGGTGGGAGGCAGACCTGGCGCGGGCAACGTACGGTGTACGCACAGTGGAGGCCCTGCGCCAGGTCCTGGAGAGATGGATGTTGAGGCGGCGCAAGCCTCTCACCTTCCGCATGACGCAGGTGCTCACCGGGCATGGCTGCTTCGGTGAGTACTTGCACCGCGTGGCCCAGCGGGAGACCGAGCCGGTCTGCCACGATTGTGGCGAGGCTCGGGACACTGCTCAACATGTTCTAGAGCAGTGTCCCAGGTGGAGTCGGCAGCGCCACGATCTGGTGGCAGTGCTCGGTGGAGTGGATCTGTCGCTCCCGAGTGTCGTCAATGCGATGCTCGGGAGTGACGGAGCCTGGGCGGCAGTGGCCTCCTTCTGTGAGACTGTTATGTCACAGAGGGAGGCCGAGGAAAGGAACCGCGAGGACCACCCCCTCGCGGAGCCGATCCGCAGAAGGCGGACGGGGGTGCGACGCAGGCGCTACCTTGCGCGCCTGCAGGCGCCCCCCTAAATCGGTGGGACTAGTCCCACCCGACGGCAGGGGTCCACCAGGTGTCGGTGGGCCCCTGAGAATGGTGAGTCCGGTCTCTGGCGAAAGAGACCGGCCAGCCGCTGAGGCGTCTTGTGTTAGATAGATCCGAGGCGCCTCCCTGTAAAGCGGCCGATGGCACCCGCAGGGGTTTAGTGGGTAGTCTGGGCTGGATAGCGGCCCAGGAGTCCCACACTCAGTGCGTAAATGCATTCCCCTGCGAAAACAAAAAAAAAAAAAAAAAAAAAAAAAAAAAAAAGGTTAGGTTCGGCGGCGGCCCCAACAAAGGCCACTGCAACGGCGCCCAAGGCACCCCCCAGGGCGGCGCCAGCGAGGGCGGCCAAGCTGTCGGCCCCTAGCTCCTCGGCTGTAATTCTCAAGTTACAGCCGGAGGCAGCGCAAAAAGGGGCCACATACAGCTCCGCCCTCCTCAAGGCCGAGCAGGCGGTGAGCCTGGAGGGGCTAGGAATCGGCTCGCTTCGGATTCGCCCGAGTGCGACCGGGGCGAGGCTAATCGAGGTCTCTGGCCCTTCCAACTCAGACAAGGCAGATGCGCTTGCATCGGCCTTGAAGGCGGCCCTTTCCGGCGTCGCGGACGTTTCCAGGCCCGTCAAAACCGCGGACTTCCGCGTGACGGGCCTGAATGATGCGGCAACGGCGCAGCGGATAAAGGCTGCGGTCGCGCAAGCCGGGAGCTGCACGGAGGACCAGGTCTGGGTGGGTGAAATCCGCTCAGACTGGCGGGGCTCTGGCTCTGCCCTGATGCGCTGCCCGGTCACGACGGCTAAAAAGCTGATCGAGGCGGGCAGCCTCACGGTAGGCTGGAGTCGAGTGCAGCTCCGGCACCTGGAGGCGCGCCCCATGCACTGCTACAAGTGCATGGGGAAGGGGCACACCGCATCGCTGTGCCCCTCGCAGACGGACCGCAGCCGGCTCTGCTATAGGTGCGGGGAGGCAGGACATTTGTCCGCCTCCTGCACAGCGGAGCCCCGCTGCGCGGTATGCCGCGACGCCGGCAAGCCGGCGGGCCACGTGATGGGGGGTAGGGCCTGCAACCCACCCCCGATCCGAGGGAAAGGGCCGTCCCCTCCTCCGCGCGAGGGAAGGCAAGGGGAGGCGCCAGTCGGCCAAATGGAGGAGTGATGGGGGTCACCTTCCTCCAGGCCAACCTCAACCACTCCGCTAGGGCGCAGGACCTCCTCCTGCAATCCATGGCGGAGTGGGATCTGGATGTCGCGGTGGTCGCGGAGCCGTACGCGGTTCCCTCCCTGCCCCACTGGGCGGGGGATCTGGATGGCCTCGTGGCCATCGTGGCTAGGCCTGGTGCCGCCCCTCCCCTCGCGATTAAGAAGAGAGGGAACGGCTTTGTGGTGGCGGTTCGGGGAGAGTACGCCATAATTGGTGTTTACTTCTCCCCGAACCGGGATTTGCCGGCCCTGGAGCGGTTCTTGGATGCTCTGGGGCCGGAGATAAGGCGGTTAGCGCCCCTAAAGGTCTTCGTGGCCGGTGACTTCAACGCCAAATCAACGGCGTGGGGGAACCCGGCCACGGAGCCCAAGGGGCGAAAGGTGGAAGAGTGGGCGCTGGCCGCGGGGCTGTCTCTCCTAAACAGGGGGACAGCCCACACGTGCGTGCGACGGACGGGCGGATCGGTGGTGGACCTGACGTTCGCCACCCCCTCCGCCGCGCGCTCCGTGTCGGACTGGAGGGTGGAAGGGGGGGTGGAGACACTCTCGGACCACTTGTATATTCGGTTCGAGGTGTCGGCCGCCCCCCAATGTCAGGCGGCATCATCGTCCCGGGTGCGCAGCCGGTTCCCGCGCTGGGCCCTTACGCGGCTTGACCGGGAGCTGGCGGAAGAGGCGGCCATCGTCGGCCGCTGGAGCCTCCCGCCTCTAGACGGAATGGGGGTGGACGACGCGGCTGACCGTCTCGGCGACGCTTTCACAGTGGTGTGCCGGGCGGCCATGCCAAGCGTAGGTCGAGCCCCCCCTAGGCGGGCGGTCTATTGGTGGTCGGCGGAGATTGCCGCCCTTCGCGTCGCCTGCAACGCGGCCCGAAGGGCCTATAGTCGAAGCAGGCGGCGCAGTCCCCGGGACGAGGAGAGGGATGGTCAGCTGTATGCGGTGTATGTGGAAAATCGCAAGGAGCTGCAGCTGGCCATCGGTCGGGCCAAGGAGGAAGCCTTCGAGGAGCTGGTGGAGGGTATCGAAAGAGACCCATGGGGCCGGCCGTATAAGTGGGTGCGAGACAAATTGCGCCCACAGGCGACCCCGCTAACGGAGACCCTTCAGCCAGCTCTGCTGGGGGAGATTGTCGGGGATCTATTCCCCGGCAATCCGCGAGGGTTTTCTCCTCCGAGGATGGCCCGACAGCCGCCTGACGCGGAGGGAGAAGAGATGGAGGCGGATCCGCCTCCCGTCACCGACGTCGAAATGGAGGTGGTCCTCGACCGCCTCCAGACAAGGAAGAGGGCACCGGGTCCAGACGGGGTGCACGGGAAAGTGCTTGCGCTGATTCTCGTGCACCTCGGGGAGGAGTTTCGGGGGCTGCTCAACCGCTGTCTGCGAGAGGGGCAGTTCCCGAAATTATGGAAGGAGGGCCGGCTCTGCCTTATTCCGAAGGGGAGCCGGCCCTTGGACTCGGCTTCGGCGGTGCGACCTCTGGTCCTGCTGAGCGAGGCTGGGAAGGCCCTAGAGAGTGTTGTGGCCTCTCGCCTCGTTCGGCATGTGGAGGAAGGCCCGGGACCGCGTCTCTCTGACGTGCAGTACGGATTCCGGGCCAAGAGGTCCACCATCGACGCCCTCAGGCGTCTGCGGTCGGTGACGGAGGAGGCGGATCGAGAAGGCGATGTGACCCTGGCGACGTCTTTAGACGTCGCCAACGCCTTCAACAGCATCCCGCACAGTGTAATACGGGAGGCACTCCGGTACTTTGGGGTGCCCTCGTACCTGCGGCGGCTGTTGGGGGTGTACCTGGAGGATCGTGTTGTCCTGTACGAGGACGGGGGGGGTCGTATGGTTCGGCGGAGCGTCGGATGCGGTGTGCCACAGGGGTCGATTCTCGGCCCTATCCTGTGGGACATCGCATACGATTGGGTCCTGCGGTGCCGGCTTCCCCCCGGGACGGGTGTCATCTGCTATGCGGATGACACTCTCTTCACGTCCCGGGGTGCGAACTTCGGTGAGGCGGCGCGGCTGGCCGAAACGGGCCTCGCCCTTTTGGTCGGCCGCATAGAGAGGCTGGGGCTTCGGGTCCGACTGGATAAGACCGAAGTCCTCCTCTTCCGCGGGGCCCGGACGCGAGGACCTCCCCCAGGGGCGCGCCTCCAGGTGGGTCATGA
This sequence comes from Plodia interpunctella, assembly GCF_027563975.2. NCBI lineage: Eukaryota > Metazoa > Arthropoda > Insecta > Lepidoptera > Pyralidae > Plodia > Plodia interpunctella. Next base: position 6,994,444 of record NC_071318.1, read on the forward strand.
GGAGTTGAGGGTGAGTGCCCAGATGAAATACCTGGGCCTCATCCTCGACGGGAGATGGTCCTTTGTCCCCCACTTCCGAGAGCTGGGGCAAAGGATCGTCAGGACGGCTGCGTCGCTGGGCCGACTCCTGCCCAATCTGGGTGGGCCCAGCGACGCTGTACGGAAGCTGTACTCCGGCGTGTGCCGGAGTATGGCGATGTACGGCGCCCCCGTTTGGGTGGACGCCCTTGCCGCGGAGAATAAGCGCCTTCTCCGGCAGGCGCAGAAGGTGATCGCGGTAAGGGCGATACGGGGGTACCGTACCGTGGCGTACGCTGCGGCCACAGCCCTCGCGGGCGACCCGCCGTGGGAGTTGGTGGCGGAGGTGCTCGCCGAGGTTTACCACTTTGTGGCGAACAGGAGGGAAATCGGCGAGCACCCCTCGCCTGAGATGGTCCGGCGGGTCCGCTTGCGAGGGCAAGCGGAACTCATGCGGAGGTGGGAGGCAGACCTGGCGCGGGCAACGTACGGTGTACGCACAGTGGAGGCCCTGCGCCAGGTCCTGGAGAGATGGATGTTGAGGCGGCGCAAGCCTCTCACCTTCCGCATGACGCAGGTGCTCACCGGGCATGGCTGCTTCGGTGAGTACTTGCACCGCGTGGCCCAGCGGGAGACCGAGCCGGTCTGCCACGATTGTGGCGAGGCTCGGGACACTGCTCAACATGTTCTAGAGCAGTGTCCCAGGTGGAGTCGGCAGCGCCACGATCTGGTGGCAGTGCTCGGTGGAGTGGATCTGTCGCTCCCGAGTGTCGTCAATGCGATGCTCGGGAGTGACGGAGCCTGGGCGGCAGTGGCCTCCTTCTGTGAGACTGTTATGTCACAGAGGGAGGCCGAGGAAAGGAACCGCGAGGACCACCCCCTCGCGGAGCCGATCCGCAGAAGGCGGACGGGGGTGCGACGCAGGCGCTACCTTGCGCGCCTGCAGGCGCCCCCCTAAATCGGTGGGACTAGTCCCACCCGACGGCAGGGGTCCACCAGGTGTCGGTGGGCCCCTGAGAATGGTGAGTCCGGTCTCTGGCGAAAGAGACCGGCCAGTCGCTGAGGCGTCTTGTGTTAGATAGATCCGAGGCGCCTCCCTGTAAAGCGGCCGATGGCACCCGCAGGGGTTTAGTGGGTAGTCTGGGCTGGATAGCGGCCCAGGAGTCCCACACTCAGTGCGTAAATGCATTCCCCTGCGAAAACAAAAAAAAAAAAAAAAAAAAAAAAAAAAAAAAAAAAAAAAAAAAAAAAGGTTAGGTTAGGTTAGGTTAGGTTAGGTTAGGTTAGGTTAGGTTAGGTTGGGGTGCTACTGTCAGGAAACCTCCACGTTGGCTCGATGATTTGAAGGTTTGCTTCTGTCACTTGATCTTTGATTCGGTGATAGCGGCGGCTGACAAGTTATTGGGCTGGTGCACCCTGGGCGACGGTTAATAACTCCCCGTTTAGGGGTCTTGTTAGCCGTTGGCAAATGTCCTGGCAACTGGTGGTGGGTTACCCATGTCGGGTAACCCAGGTTGGAGAGCCAATTGGCTCAGTGGCTGTGAGAGAAGGGGGCTAAGCCCTCTACTCTTACAGCCGTGGTAGGGGTCGCGGGGGAAGAGGAGGGGTTGGTATTACGATGCGCCGCTCTCCCTATCCTCCGCGACCAGGCGCGGCCATGGCGCAAACATGGTGGTCGGTGGGGCCGCAGAGGAGGAGGACTGCCGGTATTACGGTGCGCCGCTGTCCCTATCCTCTGCGGCCGAATGAGGCGCGGCCATGGCGCAGGCATGGTGGTCGGTGGGGCCGCAGAGGAGGAGGACTGCCGGTATTACGGTGCGCCGCTGTCCCTATCCTCTGCGGCCGAATAAGACGGAGAGCCGCTGCCTCCGGTCTGCTTCCGGACTGGATGGCGTGCGGCTCGCCTTGGTGGTTGGGGGCGCGCCTGCGGGCGCCCCCCTGAATCGGTGGGACAAGGGTCCCACCCGGCGGCAGGGGTCCTTCAGATGTCGGAGGGCCCCTGAGAGTGGAGAGTCCGGTCTCTGGTGATAGAGACCGGCCAGTCGCTGAGGCGCCTTGTGCTAGTTAGATCCGAGGCGCCTCTTTGTAAAGCGGCCGATGGCATCCGCAGGGGTTTAGTGGGTAGTCTGGGCCGATTAGCTGCCCAGGAGTCCCACACTCAGTGCGTAAATGCAATCCCCTGCGAAAACAAAAAAAAAAAAAAAAAAAGGTTAGGTTAGGTTAGGTTAGGTTAGGTTAGGTTTTTTTTTTTTTTTTTGAAGAGCTAGTATTTAATATATTGGGCAGATTAAAAGTAAATATTGGTATCATTTATATTTGGGATAACATTGGGCTCCCTGCTGTTTTTTGCTAGTTGATACAAAGTTTGCAGGGAGTCCCACCACAGGGTATGTGGTATAATAAATATATATGGTACAGTTTTTGTCTATAGAGAAAGTTTTTTTTTTTTTTTTTGGGATAGAAGGTAAAGTGGGAAAGGAGAAGAGTTTATTCATGTGCTGTTTATGGCCTTTAGGTTTTCAATGATTTTGTTGATGTGCGTGTTAAGGGTCTTCATTGTCTCATCTTTTTGTGTAGATAGCAGGAGATTAAATTCCTCAATTCGGTGGCTCTGGCACGCCACGACATAGTCGTGGCGCGTTTTTGAGAAAATTGGGCACTTCATCAGTATGTGCGGCACATCTTGCGTCGTGGAGTCGTCGCAGGGGCACTTGTCATCATCCGTGATCTTAAAGCGATGGAGGTACTCCTTATGGTATCCGTGACCAGTTAATATTTGCGTAAGGGCAAATGAGATTTTGAATGTGCTAAGGAAGGAGAAGATGTTTGTTAATGAAGGGAAGAAGGCTTTGGTGGTGGCACCCTGCGCGGCCGACTCGTACTCCGCCTGCCAAGCCTGGAGCGTTGCCGCTTTTAGGAGTCGCTTGGCGTGGGATAGTGGGAAGAAATTGACCTCGGACGCTGTCTTTTTAGAGGCCGCCTCTTTGGCCGTCGCGTCCGCGATCTCGTTTCCCACTATCCCGACGTGAGCCTTCGTCCACACAAAGTCCACCACCTGGTTCCTGGACCGCAGCAAGAACAGATCTCTGTGAATACGATTCACGAGATAGTCTGTGTTGCTGCGGTCCTGGATAGCCTTTATAGCGGATAAAGAATCTGAAAAGATCTTGGCCGAGGAGTGGTCTCGAAGACGAAGCCACTCCAAGGCTTGGGCTATTGCGTACAGTTCCGCCATGAAGACAGTAGCGGTACGGCACAATTTGAATTTCCTGGTCACGGATCCCCCCGGCAGTCCCTCCATGATGATGACAAACGCCGCCCCCGTGTCCCCGTTGTCGTGTTTGCTCCCGTCCGTGAAGACATTGGGTGCCTCCGGGTTCATGAGGTAGTCGGTTTCCTCCTGCGTGGTCGCCGTGCTGTAGTCTATAGTGACCCGCTCGGCTGGATGCAGGAGGTCCCTAACCCGGACACGCCGGTACAGCCCAATGTCCTCAGGGAGGGAGTCCAACATACCGGTCTTCTTGATGTGGTGTGTCTCACGCACCTCGTCAATCACCAAGTGTAGCGGCGGAAATCGTGCCAGTGCGTCGGCTGCGACGGCAGATATTGTGTGGAATCCGCGTATTGCCATGATTGCGAATTTCCTTTGGAATGACCGGAGCGCTCGGCGGACCAGGTGGTATTTCGTTGCGGACCCCCATATCCCTGCCGCATAGGTAATAATGGGGGTCACGACCTGTCTGTAGATGCAGTCAATATTTTCTGGGTGAACGCCCCATGTGGGCCGAACGAATCGTATAAGATTTTTGTACACTTTGGTCGCTTTGTGTATAATGTATTTGGTGTGGTTTATGAATGTGAGTCTCTTGTCTATTATAACTCCTAAGAGTTTGATGGTGTCAGAGATTGGTATTTGAGTGTTGTCGATGCGGATAATGGCGGTCTGTGTGTGTTTGGTGAATGAGATGAGTTTAGTTTTGTCGGGCCCAAAGTGTAGCTTGACTCGTTCGCCCCAGGCATGAATATCTTGTAGGCTTTGCTCAGAGACCTTTTCCACCTCCTCACGTGTTCGACCCTCGACGATCAGCAACACATCATCCGCGAATGCTTGGATGTGTGCGCCGTCAGGTAGGGGCAACGTGAGGAGTTCGTCCAGAATTATGTTCCAGAACACCGGTCCGCAGGCCGACCCTTGGATGCACCCCTTGGTCATCTCTTTGGACGCCGTGCTGTCGGCGTAATCTAGGGTTACGGTCCTGTTCGAAACATAATCCCGGACGATGCGGTGGATATTCCTAGGGCATTTGATGTGCCGAAGCCGCCGAAAGAGTGCCGGCCACCAGGCATTGTCGAATGCTGCTTTGATATCCAGTGAGACTGCTACGACTTGCTTTTTGTTGTTCTTGGCGTTGTTTATGGTCTCTAGGGCCAACTCGAGAGCGTCTGTAGTGGATGTTTGTTCCCTAAATCCGAATTGTCTATTGGAGAGTTGTTCTTCGCATTCCGCTTTGTATGTAATCCGTTTGATCAGCAGCTTTTCTAGGACCTTGCCGAACACGGGGATGAGTCCTATAGGCCGATAGGAGCCGAGTTCCTCCATATCGGTCTTGCCAGGTTTCGGGAGGATCCTGACCACCGCCTTCTTCCAGGTTTTCGGGAAATATCCCAGTTCCAGGCATCTATTGTACAAATTGGTGAAAAATTCAGGATATTCATCAAATACTTCCTTACAGATGTCTGAGGTCAGGTGGTCTCCTCCCGGAGCCTTCTTGTGACCGATATGGGCCAGGCACTCCCGGACCTCCGCGGCCGTAAACGGAAGGTCATCCTCCGAGTCTGGCAAGTCGTCCATACTGCTTCGTATTTCCCTTTGGCAATTGAGAGTGTCAGGAGTGTCATCAGGATAAAAGTGGTTGAGCAGTGCATGGGCGGTGTTGGGGCTATTGTCTGTGTATGAATTGTTGATTTTTAACGTCTGTGGTGGTCTCCTGAGGGGTGATTCTTTAATAATGCGGTTGGTGACCGCCCAAACATCCTCCTTGTCCTGTGCGTCGCAGAATTGCCGGAAATGTTCCGTGGACGCTTTTGAGATGGCAAGGGCGTAGTTCTTTTTTGCCTCCTGGTAGTTGCTGATCGCATCGCCGAGCGGTCTGTTGGCTCTCTTTAGATAGTGGAGTCTGTGATGTAGGCGGATGCATTCCTTTTTCATGTTCTCGAGGTCGTCTGACCACCATGGGTTGTGAAATTTTGGGCTTTGGTTTCGGCGGAAAACCCTGCTGCAGACCCGTTGGATGTTGGCGGTGAATTGGTCCACCACGCGGTCCAACCCTTCCCCAGAAAGAGCGGCGATATTTGTTTGATCCACCAGCGGGGCCATGACTGGCACCAGTTCCTCGCGGAATTGCTTCCAGTCAGCCCTGTAGGTGGAATATTTGAACGTCGAAGAGCTTTTTAGTTTACTCAATCTGTGGGGCGGTGTCATCACGTAGGTGATGCCGTTGTGATCTGAGGAGGGACAAACCGCGCGGTCGACCTGCCAGTTGTTAATGCTGTCAGCAAGGTTGTGTGAGGCGTATGTTACATCGACAATGGAGGAGCAGTGGTTCCCATGTCTTATCGCTTCGAAGGTGGGTTCATCGCCTACATTACAGACTGCCATGTTGTTAGAGGCCATAATGTTAGCCACCTCATCTCCCCTGTCGTTCGCATCGCGCTGTCCCCACTCTTGATGGCTTCCATTTACATCACCGCCGACAAGCCGTAAGGAGGAGTTGGTCGTCCGCAGGAAGTGGTTGAGTTTGGATAGCGTGGATTCAGTATCCGTGTCAGGCTCAACATAAATTGAAGCGACATCCAAAAATCTGGACCCAAGGTTGATGCGGGTGACGGCTAGGTTCGCGGTAGATAGTTGCGTGACGCCAATGGCAGCCACGGTAGGTTTAGTAAGGATGCAAGCCTTGACTCGGGAGCCATTAGAAAATTGGTAGACATTTATTCCCGGTGGGGGCCTAACTTCCAAGCCGCTACCCACATAGGGTTCAGAGATCAAGGCGATATCGAAATTCTTTTCGCGAAAGTGAACTAGAAATTCCTGTTGGGATGTGTAGCACCGGTTGAGGTTGCACTGTACAATTTTTACTGTTTTAGTACCCATAGTCGGTTGATTCGTTTAGGGATTTTTGGGCTTTCAGGATCTTGGGGCAAACTTTAGTGTCCAAAGCGGAGTGTTTAGTGTTTGTGCTGTTTGTTTGTTTGCAGTTGTAGCAACACATTTTAGTCGGGTCGGTTCTATGGGAGCAGGTGGAGATATGGTGCGCGGCGGAGCCGCAGTGGGCGCACGGGTAGAACTCCGCCTCGCATTTATTGCCGGTGTGCCCAAACTGTAGGCATTTCCGGCACTGCACGAAGCGGCTGAAGTCCGCCACGTGTACCCTCTGATGCTCCACGTTGACGCGGCCCTCCTCCACGAAGGTTCGTCGAACTGCCGGTGCCACTTCCAGGACTACATTGTAGAATTTGTCATTTCTGTTCTTTAGAAGAAAGCAGAGACGGAGGTCGTCGATGGCTACCTGGTTTTGGCTGCTGATTATATCCAGCAGCTCTTCTTTCGGCGTTTCCTTGCTGACCCCCTTCAGAATGATGAGGGGCTTTCGGAGCCTTGACTCCTCTGCCACAAGTCCCGGGATCCTGTTCACCCTTGCCACAATTTCGTCTCTTTGCGCGGCGTTATCAAAATTCACTTTTACCGTATTATTGCGCAGGGTGCGTACTTGCGATGGCGCAAAAGTGCTGTTGCGGAAGGTGATCTTTTTGCGCCACTCGTCGTAGACCACCGGCTGATGTTCGCCGGTCGCCTTGGCTTTGATGATCATCGCCGGTTGGACGGGAGATCGCGGCGCGGGGCGTTTGGGTGGGGGGGTGGTTGCAGCCACCGATGCGAAGGATTTTGTAAGAGGTACCGGAGTAGGCGCTGGAGGGGGAAGGGGAGGGGCCTGCGCTTTGAGCTCCTCTCGGATGGTTTCCCGGATCGTTTGGAGGACGGCGTCAGATACCGGTTTGGTGAGTTCGGGCGGCTCGTCGTATTTGGCCATCTCTACGGCGCCCATGATGTTCTGCGCGAGGTCTTTGATGCGCTTCTTGTTAGCGCTAGTCACGCTTTTCCCCTCCGAGATTTTGGCCATAATCTCCTTAGCGGAGTCAACGATGAGCGTGAACGCAGTTTGAAGGGCGGACGGGGGGGCCGGGGCGGGTTCTGGGGTTGGTGCGATTGCCGGCGTTGGTGCAGTCGCAGGGCTTGGAGAGCGACGAATCAGCGTGGGTGGGGAGTGCACCAGTGCGGGGGTGGCCATCGAGGAAGGAGAGAGCGATTCCCAGCTGGCCGGGATCTCGTCCCCTCCGTCCTCGCGTGGGGGGTTAGGTGAGTTTTGTCTGCTAGATGGGGTGCTAGGAAGCGATATCCACCCCCTAGACGGTGACGGAGGAGGAGTAGACACCTGCCGATCAGTCGGGGATCTGCTATCTATTCGCGGCAGAGGGGGTAGGGGCGATCGCCTTTGAGCCCTCCCCCTGGGCGGGGGTGACCGAGGGGAGATACGCGGGGAGTGAGAGCGTGAATGCCCCGCTCTAGAGGTGGTGGGTAGCGGCGGGGGACTCTGCTGTGTTATAATGTCCGTAGGAGTCTCGGAGATGCGGGTGAGGTTCCTACGGTTCCTGTCTGGGGGGCGAGTATTGGCCGCCTTACGCGGTGGTGAATGGGCTAAAACCATGTTGGCTTAGGCCAGAAGAAAGGTATTTAGAAAGAAAGAAGTAAGAAAAATTTAGAGTATCGTCTATGTAAGTAAAAGTTGAGGAGGCGAGGGAGAACAACAGGAGAGAGAAAAACAATAAGCAATAATTTTCCGAAGTAGAGGACGGGTAGAACTAGCAAAGTAATGCTAAACTATTGTTATTAAGGGAGCTGTTAATTTAGGTGACAATTTTTGACCCTAGGTGGCGGTAAAAGCGAAGTAGATCTGGGTATGGGGTGTCCCAAGTGAAGTCCCTTTTACAACCTGAACACAATTGGGCGGGTGTGGTGGGCGAAAATTTCAAAAACGGGTGGTCCTATCGAGACGTGTGAGGCGTCAAAAGATGCGCCTCCGTTAGCCTGATAAGATGGTGTAACAAGCTAGCGAGGGTCCGATAGAAAAAATTTGGAAAAAAGGGGAAAAAGTGTGATTTTATTAAAATTTGTATGAAAAATTTCTATGTTACAGGTGAGAATGCAAGAAAACTGCAACGGAATGCGACGAAACTTCGCAGGGAGCCGGGAGACAGGTAAGTAAACAGAACTACAACCAAAGACGATCAAGGGATAGCGAGAAAAAGTTTTAGAGAATTATTAAGTGTTAGCGCCTAAGTATGGCGTTCACGGAAACTAAAGGAATTTTTTAAAGAGAAATTATAGAGAAAACTGCACTGAAAACACTTGTTATATTGAAGGATACACGAGATGCACTAAAGAGAAAATTCACTGGGATGTAGGGGAACAAATAGGTATATGTCGAACACGTGCCTGAGGGGCTTAGGTAGACTTTTTGAAGATCGTGAAAATACGATTTCAAAAACGGGTGGTCCTATCGAGACGTGTGAGGCGTCAAAAGATGCGCCTCCGTTAGCCTGATAAGATGGTGTAACAAGCTAGCGAGGGTCCGATAGAAAAAATTTGGAAAAAAGGGGAAAAAGTGTGATTTTATTAAAATTTGTATGAAAAATTTCTATGTTACAGGTGAGAATGCAAGAAAACTGCAACGGAATGCGACGAAACTTCGCAGGGAGCCGGGAGACAGGTAAGTAAACAGAACTACAACCAAAGACGATCAAGGGATAGCGAGAAAAAGTTTTAGAGAATTATTAAGTGTTAGCGCCTAAGTATGGCGTTCACGGAAACTAAAGGAATTTTTTAAAGAGAAATTATAGAGAAAACTGCACTGAAAACACTTGTTATATTGAAGGATACACGAGATGCACTAAAGAGAAAATTCACTGGGATGTAGGGGAACAAATAGGTATATGTCGAACACGTGCCTGAGGGGCTTAGGTAGACTTTTTGAAGATCGTGAAAATACGATTTCAAAAACGGGTGGTCCTATCGAGACGTGTGAGGCGTCAAAAGATGCGCCTCCGTTAGCCTGATAAGATGGTGTAACAAGCTAGCGAGGGTCCGATAGAAAAAATTTGGAAAAAAGGGGAAAAAGTGTGATTTTATTAAAATTTGTATGAAAAATTTCTATGTTACAGGTGAGAATGCAAGAAAACTGCAACGGAATGCGACGAAACTTCGCAGGGAGCCGGGAGACAGGTAAGTAAACAGAACTACAACCAAAGACGATCAAGGGATAGCGAGAAAAAGTTTTAGAGAATTATTAAGTGTTAGCGCCTAAGTATGGCGTTCACGGAAACTAAAGGAATTTTTTAAAGAGAAATTATAGAGAAAACTGCACTGAAAACACTTGTTATATTGAAGGATACACGAGATGCACTAAAGAGAAAATTCACTGGGATGTAGGGGAACAAATAGGTATATGTCGAACACGTGCCTGAGGGGCTTAGGTAGACTTTTTGAAGATCGTGAAAATACGATTTCAAAAACGGGTGGTCCTATCGAGACGTGTGAGGCGTCAAAAGATGCGCCTCCGTTAGCCTGATAAGATGGTGTAACAAGCTAGCGAGGGTCCGATAGAAAAAATTTGGAAAAAAGGGGAAAAAGTGTGATTTTATTAAAATTTGTATGAAAAATTTCTATGTTACAGGTGAGAATGCAAGAAAACTGCAACGGAATGCGACGAAACTTCGCAGGGAGCCGGGAGACAGGTAAGTAAACAGAACTACAACCAAAGACGATCAAGGGATAGCGAGAAAAAGTTTTAGAGAATTATTAAGTGTTAGCGCCTAAGTATGGCGTTCACGGAAACTAAAGGAATTTTTTAAAGAGAAATTATAGAGAAAACTGCACTGAAAACACTTGTTATATTGAAGGATACACGAGATGCACTAAAGAGAAAATTCACTGGGATGTAGGGGAACAAATAGGTATATGTCGAACACGTGCCTGAGGGGCTTAGGTAGACTTTTTGAAGATCGTGAAAATACGATTTCAAAAACGGGTGGTCCTATCGAGACGTGTGAGGCGTCAAAAGATGCGCCTCCGTTAGCCTGATAAGATGGTGTAACAAGCTAGCGAGGGTCCGATAGAAAAAATTTGGAAAAAAGGGGAAAAAGTGTGATTTTATTAAAATTTGTATGAAAAATTTCTATGTTACAGGTGAGAATGCAAGAAAACTGCAACGGAATGCGACGAAACTTCGCAGGGAGCCGGGAGACAGGTAAGTAAACAGAACTACAACCAAAGACGATCAAGGGATAGCGAGAAAAAGTTTTAGAGAATTATTAAGTGTTAGCGCCTAAGTATGGCGTTCACGGAAACTAAAGGAATTTTTTAAAGAGAAATTATAGAGAAAACTGCACTGAAAACACTTGTTATATTGAAGGATACACGAGATGCACTAAAGAGAAAATTCACTGGGATGTAGGGGAACAAATAGGTATGGTTAGGTTAGGTTAGGTTAGGTTAGGTTAGGTTAGGTTAGGTTAGGTTAGGTTAGGTTAGGTTAGGTTAGGTTAGGTTTTTTTTTTTTTTTTGTGGGGGCTAGACGTTAAAATATGAGGGCTCAAACAGTTATCATTTCTTTACATTTAGTCATGTAAGGATCAAGTTTTGGGATTCCCTCTGTTTTCTGCTATTGGATACAGAGTTGTGGGGAATCCCGCCACTGTATTATTATACATAATTTTGATTATATATATAAGTATATGTATATATATATGTATTATTGTGTATTATACGTATAGGTATATTCAATTTATATGTTTGTATTATACTATGTTTATATGGCTTTGATATTTTTGATGATTTGATAAGGATTAAGTTTTGGGATTCCCTCTGCTTTCTGCTATTGGATACAGAGTTGTGGGGAATCCCGCCACTGTATGATTATACATAGTTTTGGTTATATTTATAAGTATATGTATATATATATATATATATATGTATTATCGTGTATTATACGTATATGTATATTCTATTTATATATTTCAATACATAATTTTATAAGTGTTATATGTCTGTATTATGCTATATTTATATGGCTTTGATATTTTTGATGATTCGATAAGGATTAAGTTTTGGGATTCCCTCTGATTTCTGCTATTGGATACAGAGTTGTGGGGAATCCCGCCACTGTATGATTATACATAATTTGGTTATATTTATAAGTATATGTATGTATATATATGTATTATTGTGTATTATACGTGTATGTATATTCTATTTATATATTTCAATACATAATTTTATATGTGTTATATATCTATATTATACTATATTTATATGCCTTTGATAAATAAAGGAACTTATTCGCTATAGAGTTTTATTCACAGCCTTAAGGCTGTTTACTCGTGATATATAGTGTAACAGCGATTGAGGTTACATTGAGTTACTTTGATCGTACTAATAACCATAGTCGGTTGTGTCATTGAGGGATTTTAAGGCGTTGAGGATTTTGGGGCAAGATTTAGCGTCGAGGGCGGAGTGTTTGGTGTTGGTGCTGTTTGCTTTTTTACAGTTGTAGCAGGTCATCTTAGTTGCGTCTGTTCTGTATGGGCACGTAGTGATGTGGTGCGTAGCGGAGCCGCAGTGGCCGCACGGGTAGAAGTCAGCCGAGCATTTGTTGCCTGTGTGTCCAAACTGCAGGCACTTGCGGCATTGTACAAAGCGGCTGAAATCCGCCACGTGCACCCTCTGATGCTCCACATTCACGCGACCCTCTTCGACAAACGCGCGTCGAATTGCGGGGGCTACCTCCAGTACCGCGTTATAAAGATTCTCATTGCGGTTTTTAAGGAGGAAACATAGTCGAAGGTCGCCGGCAGCCACTTGATTTTGGCTGGCAACGATCTCCAACAGCTCGTCCTTGTTTGTCTCCTTGCTCACGCCTTTTAGGATGATGAGGGGTTTCCTGAGTTTGGATTTCTCCGCGACTATACCCGGGACTACGTTGACCCTCGCCAATGTCTCATCCCTCTGCGCGGCGTTGTCAAAATTGACCTTCACCGTGTTGTTACGCAAGGTGCGCACTTTCGAGGGAGCGAATGTGGTGTTTCTGAACTTGATGTTTTTGCGCCACTCGCTATAGACATCCGGTTGCTTGTCACCGGCCTCCTTGGCCTTGATGATTATAGCCGGCTGGGTACGAGGCATTGGCGAAGGACGTTTGGGTGGAGAGGTGGCAGCTACCGTCGCGAAGGACCTCGACTGGGGCGCTGGGGGGGTTGAGGCAGGCAGAGGGGCGGGGTGGGGAGTGGGAACGTGAGTAGGCGCATGTCCCTTTAGTTCGTCCCTAATAGTCTCCCGGATGGCATGGAGGACCGCGTCCGAAACCGGTTTCGGGAGCTCGGGCGGAGTCTCGTTTCGGGACCCCTCCACCGCGCCCATGATAGATTGCGCCAGCTCCTTTATGCGCTTCTTGTTACCGCTGGTCACGCTCTTACCCTCGGAAATCTTGGCGATGATTTCCTTGGCCGAGTCCGAGATAAAGGAGAGTGCCGCTTGGAGCGCGGTGGGGAAGGTGGGGGCTGGTGTCACTTGCGGGGCGACCGTCGCCGTCGCGATTGCGACTGAGAGAGGCTGGGGGTGCGTCAGCGCCGGTGTAGCAGCCGGGGGCGGCAAGTTCGCCGGCGCGGGGGTGAGGGTAGACGACGGAGAGTAAACGAGTGCGGGGGTGATATCCGACTGCGGTGAGAGTGATTCCCAGGACGCCGGGATATCCTCCCCCACACGGCTTATCGACCCACGCCTGCTGGCCGGAGTGCTAGGTGGCGACATGTATCCCCGAGAAGGGGTTGCGGGGGGGGAGAAAGATGATCTCGGTCGGGGCAACTGGGGTGGGGGCGTCCGCAGGGGCGACGGGGAGGTGGGAGCACCGTGAGAAGTGGACGGTGATGGTGACTGCATGATTCGCTGGAGTCGCTGGGGAGATGAACGTACAGGGGCCCTTCCCCTGGGCGGGGGTGACCGCGGGGAGTGAGAGCGTGAATGCCCCGCTCTAGAGGTGGTGGGTTGCGGCGGGGGACTCTGTTGTGTGATAATGTCCGTAGGAGTCTCGGAGATGCGGGTGAGGTTCCTACGGTTCCTGTCTGGGGGGCGAGTATTGGCCGCCTTACGCGGAGGTGAGTGGGCTAAGACCATGTTGTCTTAGATCGGAAAAGTGTTTAGAAGAAGGTATGAAAAAATTTAGAATATCGTCTATGTAAGTAAAAGTTGAGGAGACGAGGGAGAGCAACAGAAGAGAGAATAACAAAAAGCAATAATTTTCCGAAGTAGAGGACGGGTAGAACTAGCAAAGTAATCCTAAACTATTGTTATTCAGGGAGCTGTTAATTTAGGTGACTATTTTTGGCCCTAGGTGGCGGTAAAAGCGAAGTAGATCTGGGTATGGGGTGTCCCAAGTGAAGTCCCTTTTACAACCTGAACACAATTGGGCGGGTGTGGTGGGCGAAAATTTCAAAAATGGGTGGTCCTATCGAGACGTGTGAGGCGTCAAAAGATGCGCCTCCGTTAGCCTGATAAGATGGTGCAACAAGCTAGCGAGGGTCCGATAGGAAAAACTTGGAAAAAACAGGAAAAAGTGTGATTTTAATAAAATTTGTATGAAAAATTTCTATGTTACAGGTGAAAATGCAACAAGGATGCAACGGAAAGCGATGAAACTTCACAGGGAGCCGGGAGACAGGTAAGTAAGCAGAACTACAACCAAAGACGATCAAGGGATAGCAAGAAAAAATTTTAAAGAATTATTTAAGTGTTAGCGCCTAAGTATGGCGTTTACGGAAACTAAATGATTTTTTTAAAGAGAAATTATGGAGAAAACTGCACTGAAAACACTTGTTATATCGAAGGATACACGAGATGCACTAAAGAGAAAATTCACTGGGATGTAGGGGAACAAATGGATATCGGTTAGGTTAGGTTAGGTTAGGTTAGGTTAGGTTAGGTTAGGTTAGGTTAGGTTAGGTTAGGTTAGGTTAGGTTAGGTTCCCCCCGACGGGTTCCCATCTTGTCGCGATGGTGGGGCTTAGTAACCGGGGGGGCTGGTCTGACACAACCAGCCACCCCGGTGAACCAAGAGGAACCCAAGGCCCAGAGACTTTGGTGGGTGCTCTGGGCCTGGTGGACGGTCCCCTCAGTAGTACTGCCATTGGCTGGTGACCCGCCACCAGCCTTTGGATGTGGAAACTAGAGGGGACCAGAGGTGGGGTCGCGGGGGTTTGTCCTCCGCGACCACAGCGCGGCCGTGGCGCTGAACACGGTGCGGTGGGGCCGCAGGGGAAGAGGAGAGTCGGTATGTCTCTCGACGATCCCCCTGTCCTCTGCGGCCGATGGGTGGCTGCCTCTGTATCGGGTGCAATGTGTGGGTGTCACCTGCCTATCACCTCTTGCGCTCGTACAGAGGCAGACTTGGGTGCCCTGTGGAACCCAAGATTTTGTGTGTGTTGTGATCGCTGGTCCCTTCAGGACCAGCGGTCGGTGATGCCCGCTCCCCCCGTCAGCTTTCTGACTGGTGTGCGGAGTGGGCTTGATGGTCCGCGCCACGCTCGCGTGGCGTAAGGGGCGGGTGGTTAGCACTTGTGCTTGCTGCCCGCCCAGGTCGGGGCCGAAAGGCCGGCCGGGGGGGCGTCGCGGTCGAATGCCTAGCGACCCCGTGACGTCCCCCATAACGGCAACGTGAAAACGCCCCAGGGGTTTAGTGGGTAGGCTGGGCCGACTAGCGGCCCAGGAGTCCCACACTCAGTGCGTAACAAGCATTCCCCTGGGTAAACAAAAAAAAAAAAAAAAAAAAAGGTTAGGTTAGGTTAGGTTAGGTTAGGTTAGGTTTTTTTTTTTTTTTTTGAAATATTAGGAATAGTAGCTTGATTTGGGCACAGTTTTACATAAATCACTAAGTTTAGATGCACGTTTTTCTTTGCTATTTGATACAAAGTTGCGTGCATCTATCTGTGTTATGTTAGGAGGGGAGGAGGTTTTTGGGAGAAATGATAGATTTTAGAGATTTATGTCCCATTGATGGTTTTGAGGCTGTAGACGATATTGTCTACCAATTTCAAAAATGTCGTTGTCGTTTCCTCTTTGCTTGAGGTCTGGATCAGGTCAAATTCGTCGATTTTATTGCGTAGACACGCCGTGACGTAGTCATGGCGTGTCTTGCCAAATATAGGGCACTCTCTTAGAAGGTGTGGTATATCTTGGGCTGTAGTGCCATCGCAAGGGCATTTGTCGTCATCGATGATTTTAAATTTGGAGAGGTAAGCTTTGTGGAATCCGTGGCCAGTTAGAATCTGAGTGAGAGAGAAGGAAATTTTGAAGGCGCTTAGAGCGGAAGGGATGTGACAGATTAGCGGGAAGAAGGTTTTGGTGGTGGCTCCCTGTGTGGTCGACTGGTACTCCGCCTGCCAAGCCTGTAGCGTTTTCGCTTTCAGGAGTCGCTTGGCGTGGGACAGTGGGAAGAAATTGACCTCGGACGCGGTCTTTTTGGAGGCCGCCGCTTTGGCTGCCGCGTCCGCGATCTCGTTTCCCACTATCCCGACGTGAGCCTTCGTCCACACGAAGTCCACCATCTGGTTCCTGGACCGCAGCAAGAACAGGTCCCTGTGAATGCGATTCACAAGGTGGTCTGTGTTGCTACGGTCCTGGATAGCCTTTAGAGCGGAGAGAGAATCTGTGAATATTTTTGCCAAGGAGTGGTTCCGAGCGCGAAGCCACTCCAAGGCTTGGGCTATAGCGTATAGTTCGGCCATAAATACTGTTGAGGTTCGGCACAGTTTGAATTTTCTGGTCACGGATCCCCCCGGCAGTCCCTCCATGATGACGACAAATGCCGACCCCGTATCACCGTTTTCGTGTTTGCTCCCATCCGTGAAGACATTGGGTGCCTCCGGGTTCATCAGGTAATCAGTTTCCTCCTGCGTGGTCGCCGTATCGTAGTCTATAGTGACCCGCTTGGCTGGGTGCAGGAGGTCCCTGATCCCGACGCGTCTGTACAGACCAATGTCCTCAGGGAGGGAGCCCAACGTGCCAGATTGTTTGATAAGGTGTGTCTCGCGCGCCTCCTCCACCACAAGGTGTAGCGGCGGGAACCGCGCGAGCGCATCCGCGGCGACGGCGGAAATCGTGTGGAATCCTCGAATCGCCCTAATAGCAAACGCTCTTTGGAACGAACGGAGGGCTCTGCGAACCGAACAGAACCTTGTGGCCGTTCCCCAGATTCCCGCCGCATAAGTTATTATGGGTGTTATCACTTGCCTATATATGCATTCTACATTTTCCGGATGTATTCCCCAAGTGGGTCTAACAAATTTGCACAAATTTTTGAATATTTTCGTAGCTTTTCCTATAATGTATTTAGAATGTTGGATGAAGTTTAGTTTATTGTCAATGATTACGCCAAGAAGTTTAATTTGGGTTGTTAGAGGTATACGGACATTGTTCATTTCTATTTCAGCTGTTAGGGTTTGTGTTGTGAATGATATGCATTGTGTCTTTTCCGGTGCAAATCGCAGTTTTACTCTATCTCCCCAAGAGTATATCTCACGAAGACAGGTGTTGGTAGTGCGCTCTACCTCCTCTCTCGACTTTCCCTCGACTATGAGAAGCACGTCGTCGGCAAAGGCCTGTATGTGGGCATTGTCCGGTAGCAGCATGGATAGAAGTTCGTCTAATATTAAATTCCAAAAGACTGGGCCGCAAGCGGATCCCTGGACGCAACCCTTGGTCAGCGATTTGGACGACGCGCTCTCCCCATAATCCAGGGTGACCCTCCTGTCGGCGAAGTAACTTTGGATGAGTTTATATAGATTTCTGGGGCATCGTATGTGGTGTAATCGCTGGAATAAGGCAGGCCACCAGGCGTTGTCGAAAGCGGCCTTTATATCGAGAGATATCGCTATGACCTGTCGCTTTTTCTCTTTGGCCGTTTTTACAATTTTCAGGGCCCGCTCAAGCGCGTCCACCGTCGATGTTTGGGGTCTGAAGCCGAATTGGGTTTTGTTCAGAGATTCCTCTTGTTCCGATTTATGCTCTAGCCTTTTGATGATCAGTTTTTCCAGGATTTTCCCGAAAACTGCAATGAGTCCGATCGGGCGGTACGAGCTGAGTTGTTCTGCCGGTTTATTTGGCTTTGGAATTATTTTAACCACCGCCTGTTTCCATTTTTTGGGGAAGTAGCCTAATTCCAGACTTCTGTTGTAAAGTTCCGTGAAGAATTGGGGAATGGCGTCAAAGGCTTGTGTGCAGATGTCTGAGGTTAGATGGTCGGCTCCGGGGGCTTTTTTGGGATTGGTGTGGCTTAGGCACTCCCTTATCTCGTCGGTGGTGAAGAGTATGTCGTCTGGTGTGTTAGGTGGGTTTCTTGTGGAGTCTCGTAGGTGTTGCTGGCGGACTGTCAGATCGGGCGTGTCGTCAGGATAGAAGTGGTTTAGTAGTGCGGTTGCGGTGTCGTTGGTGTTGTCGGTGTAGGTTTTGTCGATTTTTAGGGTTTGTGGTGGTTTCCTTAGGGGTGCATCCTTTATGAGGCGGTTTGTGACAGCCCAGACGTCCTCTTTCCCCTGCGCGTCGCAGAACTGTCTGAAATGTTCGGTGGATTGTTTTGAGATGGCTTTGGCGTAATTTCGCTTTGCTTCTGTGTATTCTCTGATGATGTTGTCGAGTGGTTTGTTGGCCTTTTTCAGGTTGTGGAGACGATGGTGTAGTCGGATGCAGTCTTTCTTTTGGGATTCCAGCTCTTCTGACCACCATGGGTTGAAATATTTAGGTTTTTGCTTTCTGTGGAAGACTCTGTTACAGACGTTTTGTATGGCTGTGGTTAGTTGATTTACTGTTTGGTCTAGGTCGGTTTCGGTGAGGGTGGAGAAGTCTGTGTGGGTGACAAGGTGTTCGGTGGCTGATTGTATTTGTGTGCGGAAGTCTGTCCAGTCTGCTCTGTAAGTGGAGTATTTGAAGGTGGTCGATTTAGCAGATTTTCCTATGTTGTGATTTGGGGTTATTTTGAACGTGATCCCGTTATGGTCGGATGAAGGGCAGATCGCGCGGTCCACAAGCCAGTCCTCCAGCCTGTCTATTAGGTTCTGTGACGCATATGTGACATCCACTATTGACGAGCAGAGGTTGCCGTGTCTTATGGCCTCAAACGTGGGCTCATTGCCGGTGTTGCAAACAGCCATATCGTTTGAGGCCATAAGTGTGCAAATTTCCTCCCCCCGATCATTGTCCTGTGTCTCCCCCCACTCCCGGTGGCTGCCGTTGACATCGCCGCCCACTATCCGCAGCGAGGATCTGGTAGTCCTTAGGAAATGGTCTAGCTTGTGTATCGTGGAGTGTTTGTCTATGTCGGGTTCGACGTAAATGGAGACTACGTTTAAAGATTTTGGTCCTAGTTTGACACGGACGACGGCCAGATTCGCTGAGGACAGCTGCGTGACCCCGACCGCAGCCACAGTGGCTTTGGTCACCACGCACGCCTTGACGCGGGAGCCGTTGGGAAACTGGAATACGTTCATGTCTGGGGGAGGCCTCATCTCGAGGTGAGGGCCTACATATGGTTCTGAGATGAGAGCAATGTCAGAGTTGCTGTTGCGAAAGTTGATGAAGAATTCTTGTTGCGCTATGTAGCAGCGGTTGAGGTTGCATTGTGTTAACTCTATTCGTTTAATAACCATAGTCGGTGGAGTCGCTAAGGGCTGTCATGGCTTTGATGATTTTAGGGCACTTTTTGGAGTCAAGGGCAGAGTGACCGGTGGATTTGTCGTTTGACCGTTTGCAATTGAAGCAGTTTAGTTGTGATGCATCTGATTTGTGAGCGCAGTTTGAGATGTGGTGGGCCGAGGAGCCACAGTGCGCGCACGGATAGAATTCCGCCGAGCACTTATTGCCGGTGTGGCCGAATTGGAGGCATTTGCGGCACTGCACGAATCGACTGAAGTCCTCGACGTGCACGCGCTGGTGCTCCACATTGGCCCGGCCCGCCTCGACTAGCATTCGACGGACAGCTGGCGCAACTTCTAAAACAGCATTGTAGAGCTTCTCGTTCCGATTCTTCAGTGCGAAGCAGAAGCGAATGTCTGCGGCGCTCACTTGGTTCTGTCCGCTCACCACCTCCACCAGCTCTTCCTTTCGTAGTTGGGTGTTAATGCCCTTCAAGATGATAAGCGGTTTCCGAAGTTTGCTTTCCTCGGCAACCACCCCGGGGAGCTTGTTTACTTTCGCCATGACGTCATCCCGCTGCGCCACGGTTTCGAAGTCAACCTTCACCATATTATTGCGCAGAGGGCGCACGTTGGTGGGGGCGAAAGTGGTGTCCCTAAACCTGACATTCTTACGCCACTCGTCAAGGACGTCAGGCCGTCGGGCCCCGGTCTCTTTGGCCTTGATGACCAGCGAAGGGAGGGTGCGCTTAGGTGGTGGGGGAGGTGGCGGCGGGGGGGTGCGTTTGGGTGGCGGGGGTGTTGAAGCAACAGCCGCGAAGGACCTCAGGGCTGGAGCCGGAGGTGACGCGAGGACGGGCGTTTGGGCCTTGAACTCGTCCCGGATACTCTCCCTGATTGCCAGAAGGATAGTATCCGAGACGGGCTTGGGGAGCTCCGTCTGCTGCGCCCTCTCCACCGAGCCCATGATGCCCCTCGCGAGCTCTTGGATGCGCTTTTTGTTTGCGCTGGTGACGCTCTTGCCCTCAGTTATTTTGGTGATAATTTCTTTGGCCGCTTCTATGATGTTGGATAGAGCAGCTTGGAGGTGAGTATCCGGGGTTGAGGTGGGTGCGGCGGGTGCGGCGGGTGCGACGGGTGCGGCGGGTGCGACGGGTGCGACGGGTGCGGGTACGACGAGTGTGACGGGTGTCGCAGTGGATGGAACTTGGGTGGGGGGTGAATACAATAAAGGTGGAGTAGGTGTGACTGGGGGCGAAAGCGATTCCCAGTGGTCCGGGACGGCCATTACAGTCACGTCATGGTCAATCGACCTGGGTGACGCTTGGCTGCTGGGAGGGGGTGAAAGCGAGATTCTCCCCCTAGATGGAGATGGGGGAGGCGTGCGCAGATCCTGGCTAGGGGATGATTCCCGGATTGAAGCCAGCCTAGAGGAGGCGCGCGGGGAAAGAGAATGCGAACGTCCCGCTCTGGAGGTAGAGGGTTGCGGTGAGGGGCTTTGCTGCGTGATAATGTCCGCAGGAGTTTCGGGGATGCGGGGGAGGTTCCTGTCTGGGGGGCGAGTATTGGCCGCCTTACGCGGTGGTGAATGGGCTAGGACCATGTTGGCTTAGACCGGAAAAGTGTTTAGAAGAAGTATGAAAAAATTTAATATGTCGTCAATGAAAGCGAAAATAGAGGAAGCGAGTGAGAGCAGCTGAAGGGAGATTAACTGGAAGTGGTATTTTTCCGAAGTAGAGGACGGGTAGAACTAGCGAAGTAATCCTAAACTATTGTTATTAAGGGAGCTGTTAATTTAGTTGGCAATTTTTGGCCCTAGGTGGCGGTAAAAGCGAAGTAGATCTGGGTATGGGGTGTCCCAAGTGAAGTCCCTTTTACAACCTGAACACAATTGGGCGGGTGTGGTGGGCGAAAATTTCAAAAATGGGTGGTCCTATCGAGACGTGTGAGGCGTCAAAAGATGCGCCTCCGTTAGCCTGATAAGATGGTGTAACAAGCTAGCGAGGGTCCGATAGAAAAAATTTGGAAAAAAGGGGAAAAAGTGTGATTTTATTAAAATTTGTATGAAAAATTTCTATGTTACAGGTGAGAATGCAAGAAAACTGCAACGGAATGCGACGAAACTTCACAGGGAGCCGGGAGACAGGTAAGTAAACAGAACTACAAACAGAGACGATCAAGGGATAGCGAGAAAAAATTTTAGAGAGTTATATGAGTGTTAGCGCCTAAGTATGGCGTTCACGGAAACTAAATGAATTTTTTAAAGAGAAATTATGGAGAAATCTGCACTGAAAACACTTGTTATATCGAAGGATACACGAGATGCACTAAAGAGAAAATTCGCTGGGATGTAGGGGAACAAATAGGTATGGTTAGGTTAGGTTAGGTTAGGTTAGGTTAGGTTAGGTTAGGTTAGGTTAGGTTAGGTTAGGTTAGGTTAGGTTAGGTTAGGTTAGGTTAGGTTAGGTTAGGTTAGGTTAGGTTAGGTTAGGTTAGGTTAGGTTAGGTTAGGTTAGGTTAGGTTAGGTTAGGTTGAGAAGGGGAACCACCCCACAGTGCTTGCGTCCACGTCGCGTTCCCCGGGCAACGTCGCGTCCTAACCACCGTAACGGAGTGGTTAGGCCGACGGCTAAAGTGCACTGTGCAGAAGGAGCAATTTGCGAACTGTGAAGAATGTCGTCTAATGACCAAATAATGAGGGACGCCCGCGGGCGTTTCCTGAAAAAAGGCCCTTCTCAGGGCCACCCAAAAGGCCCTTCCCAGGGCCACCCAAAAGGCCCTTCTCAGGGCCACCCAAAAGGCCCTTCTCAGGGCCACCCAAAAGGCCCTTCTCAGGGCCAAACAAAGGGAAGGGGGGAAATGGAATGTTCAGGGTCTGAACATTCCGCTGGGGAGGAAACTGACGGGAGTGGCCTCGCTGTGGGCCAAGAGAGGATGGGGAGCCTGTTGGGAAGTGCGGGCTCCATCACCTCGTTGTCGGAGTCGGTGCTGGGCAACAAGCGCCTCTATTCTGAGGTGGCGACTGGTTCCGGCACCGACACTGAGGTCGGTGTGCCACGGGCACAATCAGTGGCGAAGAGGGGCAAGGCTCGGGGTGCCTCGCACCTGACGAGGGCCCGGGCTGAAGCGAGGAGGAGTCAAGAGGAGGATGCCGAGGCTTCCTTCTCGGCCTCTCTAGGGGCTCGGGCCTTCCGGAGGGGAGGACCCCTGAATGGTGGGGACGATGATGTGGTGGTGGCCCCCATTGATGCGCGGGACTTTGGGGCCATGGGTGCTGATGGACTCATGGCCACTGCGGTGGAGAGGCTGGGTATTATAACCAGCCTCGTCGGGAAGACTGCCGCCCTCAAGGGGGGCTTCAACTCCAAAATTATGCGGGCCTCCTCGGATATCAGGGATATCGTGGACACCCTGGTGGCGCGCAGCGAGTCGGACGAAGTTCGACGCCTTAAGGCCGATAATGGTCGCCTCCAAAGGGAGGTGGCCATTATGAAGGCTGAGGTCGCTGCGCTCCGCCGGGGGTTCGAGGAGGCCCGCCGTGAGGCTGCTCAGGCTGCGCGGACGGTACAGCGGCAGGCAGCTCCAGTGGAGGATGAGCTGGAGCAGAGGATGGCCAGATTAATTGATGGCCGTCTGGCAGCGCTAGGACTGGCTGGATGTCCTCGGAGTGCCACTCGTCCACCTCTGGCGGGTGACAACTCCGAGGTGGCGAGGGCTGCAAGGACGGCCATTGAGGAGGCCTCCGGCCTGGGTCCGGCGCCGCGGCTTGAGCAGCCGGTGGAGTTGGAGGTTCGGGCCCCTGCACGCCCGGCCTCTGAGAGGCGGGGTTGTAAGGGGGTAGGTGCTGGGGGAGCGACAGAGTGGGGGCCCTTCGGGCCGTCGACCTCAACAGCTGTGGTCGACGAATGCCCGGAGCTCCCCTGGGTCGAAGTCCGGGGGAGGAGGGGGAAGGGGAAGGGCGTGGGAAAGAAGTCCCAGCCCAAACCTGCGGAGCGACCGGCGGCGGCCCCAACAAAGGCCACTGCAACGGCGCCCAAGGCACCCCCCAGGGCGGCGCCAGCGAGGGCGGCCAAGCTGTCGGCCCCTAGCTCCTCGGCTGTAATTCTCAAGTTACAGCCAGAGGCAGCGCAAAAAGGGGCCACATACAGCTCCGCCCTCCTCAAGGCCGAGCAGGCGGTGAGCCTGGAGGGGCTAGGAATCGGCTCGCTTCGGATTCGCCCGAGTGCGACCGGAGCGAGGCTAATCGAGGTCTCTGGCCCCTCCAACTCAGACAAGGCAGATGCGCTTGCATCGGCCTTGAAGGCGGCCCTTTCCGGCGTCGCGGACGTTTCCAGGCCCGTCAAAACCGCGGACTTCCGCGTGACGGGCCTGAATGATGCGGCAACGGCGCAGCGGATAAAGGCTGCGGTCGCGCAAGCCGGGAGCTGCACGGAGGACCAGGTCTGGGTGGGTGAAATCCGCTCAGACTGGCGAGGCTCTGGCTCTGCCCTGATGCGCTGCCCGGTCACGACGGCTAAAAAGCTGATCGAGGCGGGCAGCCTCACGGTAGGCTGGAGTCGAGTGCAGCTCCGGCACCTGGAGGCGCGCCCCATGCACTGCTACAAGTGCATGGGGAAGGGGCACACCGCATCGCTGTGCCCCTCGCAGACGGACCGCAGCCGGCTCTGCTATAGGTGCGGGGAGGCAGGGCATTTGTCCGCCTCCTGCACAGCGGAGCCCCGCTGCGCGGTATGCCGCGACGCCGGCAAGCCGGCGGGCCACGTGATGGGGGGTAGGGCCTGCAACCCACCCCCGATCCGAGGGAAAGGGCCGTCCCCTCCTCCGCGCGAGGGAAGGCAAGGGGAGGCGCCAGTCGGCCAAATGGAGGAGTGATGGGGGTCACCTTCCTCCAGGCCAACCTCAACCACTCCGCTAGGGCGCAGGATCTCCTCCTGCAATCCATGGCGGAGTGGGATTTGGATGCCGCGGTGGTCGCGGAGCCGTACGCGGTTCCCTCCCTGCCTCACTGGGCGGGGGATCTGGATGGCCTCGTGGCCATCGTGGCTAGGCCTGGTGCCGCCCCTCCCCTCGCGATTAAGAAGAGAGGGAACGGCTTTGTGGTGGCGGTTCGGGGAGAGTACGCCATAATTGGTGTTTACTTCTCCCCGAACCGGGATTTGCCGGCCCTGGAGCGGTTCTTGGATGCCCTGGGGCCGGAAATAAGGCGGTTAGCGCCCCTAAAGGTCTTCGTGGCCGGTGACTTCAACGCCAAATCAACGGCGTGGGGGAACCCGGCCACGGAGCCCAAGGGGCGAAAGGTGGAAGAGTGGGCGCTGGCCGCGGGGCTGTCTCTCCTAAACAGGGGGACAGCCCACACGTGCGTGCGACGGACGGGCGGATCGGTGGTGGACTTGACGTTCGCCACCCCCTCCGCCGCGCGCTCCGTGTCGGACTGGAGGGTGGAAGGGGGGGTGGAGACACTCTCGGACCACTTGTATATTCGGTTCGAGGTGTCGGCCGCCCCCCAATGTCAGGCGGCATCATCGTCCCGGGTGCGCAGCCGGTTCCCGCGCTGGGCCCTTACGCGGCTTGACCGGGAGCTGGCGGAAGAGGCGGCCATCGTCGGCCGCTGGAGCCTCCCGCCTCTAGACGGAATGGGGGTGGACGACGCGGCTGACCGTCTCGGCGACGCTTTCACAGCGGTGTGCCGGGCGGCCATGCCAAGCGTAGGTCGAGCCCCCCCTAGGCGGGCGGTCTATTGGTGGTCGGCGGAGATTGCCGCCCTTCGCGCCGCCTGCAACGCGGCCCGAAGGGCCTATAGTCGAAGCAGGCGGCGCAGTCCCCGGGACGAGGAGAGGGATGGTCAGCTGTATGCGGTGTATGTGGAAAACCGTAAGGAGCTGCAGCTGGCCATCGGTCGGGCCAAGGAGGAAGCCTTCGAGGAGCTGGTGGAGGGTATCGAAAGAGACCCATGGGGCCGGCCGTATAAGTGGGCGCGAGACAAATTGCGCCCACAGGCGACCCCGCTAACGGAGACCCTTCAGCCAGCTCTGCTGGGGGAGATTGTCGGGGATCTATTCCCCGGCAATCCGCGAGGGTTTTCTCCTCCGAGGATGGCCCGACAGCCGCCTGACGCGGAGGGAGAAGAGGTGGAGGCAGATCCGCCTCCCGTCACCGACGTCGAAATGGAGGTGGTCCTCGACCGCCTCCAGACAAGGAAGAGGGCACCGGGTCCAGACGGGGTGCACGGGAAAGTGCTTGCGCTGATTCTCGTGCACCTCGGGGAGGAGTTTCGGGGGCTGCTCAACCGCTGTCTGCGAGAGGGGCAGTTCCCGAAATTATGGAAGGAGGGCCGGCTCTGCCTTATTCCGAAGGGGAGCCGGCCCTTGGACTCGGCTTCGGCGGTGCGACCTCTGGTCCTGCTGAGCGAGGCTGGGAAGGCCCTAGAGAGTGTTGTGGCCTCTCGCCTCGTTCGGCATGTGGAGGAAGGCCCGGGACCGCGTCTCTCTGACGTGCAGTACGGATTCCGGGCCAAGAGGTCCACCATCGACGCCCTCAGGCGTCTGCGGTCGGTGACGGAGGAGGCGGACAGAGAAGGCGAGGTGACCCTGGCGACGTCGTTAGACATCGCCAACGCCTTCAACAGTATCCCGCACTGTGTAATACGGGAGGCGCTCCGGTACTTCGGAGTGCCCTCGTACCTGCGGGGGCTGTTGGGGGCGTACCTGGAGGAGCGGGTCGTCCTGTACGAGGACAGGGGAGGTCAAATGGTCCGGCGGGGCGTCGGGTGCGGTGTCCCGCAGGGGTCGATTCTCGGCCCTATCCTGTGGGACATCGCATACGATTGGGTCCTGCGGTGCCGGCTTCCCCCCGGGACGGGTGTCATCTGCTATGCGGATGACACTCTCTTCACGTCCCGGGGTGCGAATTTCGGTGAGGCGGCGCGGCTGGCCGAAACGGGCCTCGCCCTTTTGGTCGGCCGCATAGAGAGGTTGGGGCTTCGGGTCCGACTGGATAAGACCGAAGTCCTCCTCTTCCGCGGGGCCCGGACGCGAGGACCTCCCCCAGGGGCGCGCCTCCAGGTGGGTCATGAGGAGTTGAGGGTGAGTGCCCAGATGAAATACCTGGGCCTCATCCTCGACGGGAGATGGTCCTTTGTCCCCCACTTCCGAGAGCTGGGGCAAAGGATCATCAGGACGGCTGCGTCGCTGGGCCGACTCCTGCCCAATCTGGGTGGGCCCAGCGACGCTGTACGGAAGCTGTACTCCGGCGTGTGCCGGAGTATGGCGATGTACGGCGCCCCCGTTTGGGTGGACGCCCTTGCCGCGGAGAATAAGCGCCTTCTCCGGCAGGCGCAGAAGGTGATCGCGGTAAGGGCGATACGGGGGTACCGTACAGTGGCGTTCTCTGCGGCCACAGCCCTCGCGGGCGACCCGCCGTGGGAGTTGGTGGCGGAGGTGCTCGCCGAGGTTTACCACTTTGTGGCGAACAGGAGGGAAATCGGCGAGCACCCCTCGCCTGAGATGGTCCGGCGGGTCCGCTTGCGAGGGCAAGCGGAACTCATGCGGAGGTGGGAGGCAGACCTGGCGCGGGCAACGTACGGTGTACGCACAGTGGAGGCCCTGCGCCAGGTCCTGGAGAGATGGATGTTGAGGCGGCGCAAGCCTCTCACCTTCCGCATGACGCAGGTGCTCACCGGGCATGGCTGCTTCGGTGAGTACTTGCACCGCGTGGCCCAGCGGGAGACCGAGCCGGTCTGCCACGATTGTGGCGAGGCTCGGGACACTGCTCAACATGTTCTAGAGCAGTGTCCCAGGTGGAGTCGGCAGCGCCACGATCTGGTGGCAGTGCTCGGTGGAGTGGATCTGTCGCTCCCGAGTGTCGTCAATGCGATGCTCGGGAGTGACGGAGCCTGGGCGGCAGTGGCCTCCTTCTGTGAGACTGTTATGTCACAGAGGGAGGCCGAGGAAAGGAACCGCGAGGACCACCCCCTCGCGGAGCCGATCCGCAGAAGGCGGACGGGGGTGCGACGCAGGCGCTACCTTGCGCGCCTGCAGGCGCCCCCCTAAATCGGTGGGACTAGTCCCACCCGACGGCAGGGGTCCACCAGGTGTCGGTGGGCCCCTGAGAATGGTGAGTCCGGTCTCTGGCGAAAGAGACCGGCCAGTCGCTGAGGCGTCTTGTGTTAGATAGATCCGAGGCGCCTCCCTGTAAAGCGGCCGATGGCACCCGCAGGGGTTTAGTGGGTAGTCTGGGCTGGATAGCGGCCCAGGAGTCCCACACTCAGTGCGTAAATGCATTCCCCTGCGAAAACAAAAAAAAAAAAAAAAAAAAAAAAAAAAAAAAAAAAAAAAAAAGGTTAGGTTGAGAATAAGCGCCTTCTCCGGCAGGCGCAGAAGGTGATCGCGGTAAGGGCGATACGGGGGTACCGTACAGTGGCGTTCTCTGCGGCCACAGCCCTCGCGGGCGACCCGCCGTGGGAGTTGGTGGCGGAGGTGCTCGCCGAGGTTTACCACTTTGTGGCGAACAGGAGGGAAATCGGCGAGCACCCCTCGCCTGAGATGGTCCGGCGGGTCCGCTTGCGAGGGCAAGCGGAACTCATGCGGAGGTGGGAGGCAGACCTGGCGCGGGCAACGTACGGTGTACGCACAGTGGAGGCCCTGCGCCAGGTCCTGGAGAGATGGATGTTGAGGCGGCGCAAGCCTCTCACCTTCCGCATGACGCAGGTGCTCACCGGGCATGGCTGCTTCGGTGAGTACTTGCACCGCGTGGCCCAGCGGGAGACCGAGCCGGTCTGCCACGATTGTGGCGAGGCTCGGGACACTGCTCAACATGTTCTAGAGCAGTGTCCCAGGTGGAGTCGGCAGCGCCACGATCTGGTGGCAGTGCTCGGTGGAGTGGATCTGTCGCTCCCGAGTGTCGTCAATGCGATGCTCGGGAGTGACGGAGCCTGGGCGGCAGTGGCCTCCTTCTGTGAGACTGTTATGTCACAGAGGGAGGCCGAGGAAAGGAACCGCGAGGACCACCCCCTCGCGGAGCCGATCCGCAGAAGGCGGACGGGGGTGCGACGCAGGCGCTACCTTGCGCGCCTGCAGGCGCCCCCCTAAATCGGTGGGACTAGTCCCACCCGACGGCAGGGGTCCACCAGGTGTCGGTGGGCCCCTGAGAATGGTGAGTCCGGTCTCTGGCGAAAGAGACCGGCCAGCCGCTGAGGCGTCTTGTGTTAGATAGATCCGAGGCGCCTCCCTGTAAAGCGGCCGATGGCACCCGCAGGGGTTTAGTGGGTAGTCTGGGCTGGATAGCGGCCCAGGAGTCCCACACTCAGTGCGTAAATGCATTCCCCTGCGAAAACAAAAAAAAAAAAAAAAAAAAAAAAAGGTTAGGTTAGGTTAGGTTAGGTTAGGTTAGGTTAGGTTAGGTTAGGTTAGGTTAGGTTAGGTTAGGTTAGGTTAGGTTAGGTTAGGTTAGGTTAGGTTAGGTTAGGTTAGGTTAGGTTAGGTTAGGTTAGGTTAGGTTAGGTTAGGTTAGGTTTTTTTTTTAGATTTCTCCTAGATGCTACACGACATCCGGGAGGAATTTATTATCGAGCATTATTACAGAGTTTCTTACATGTATATATCATAGTTTTACATAAGCAATTGTCTTTGAAGTTTTAATTTTTTACAGTTTTGTTGCCTCTGCGATTTGATACAGTGGCATTTATTTTTATAATCACTTAATTATTAATCAAATTACAATTGTAGGTTAAATTTTTTCAAGTTACTTATTATGCTGTGTAAATGGTTTGCTAATGTCTTGATGGTGGAGTCTCGGAGATGAATTTGATTGAGGTCATATGGGTCTATCTTGTAAATCCTGGCTACTTCTTCGTGTTCGTTTCTTGATTTGTAAAATTTTGGGCAGTGTTCTATTAGATGTTTCATGGATTGTATGCTAGTACTGTCGCATGGGCAGACTTCTGTATTCGTTAATTTGAACCTGTGTAGATATTCTTTGTGGTATCCATGGTTGGTTATGAGTTGAGTAATTTCAAAATTCGGTGCTATTTTTTCTGTAAATTTTCTTAATTGTTCTAAACTTGGGAAGAATTTGCTAATGTGATGGCCTGTTATTTCCTGTCTGTATATTTCCTTCCATTTATCATCTATTGATTTTTTGATTTCCCTTTTTGCATATGATATGGGGAATTTGTTGGATTTGGTTGAGGTCTTCATTGCTGCTGCTTCTTTGGCTTCTATATCTGCTGCTTCGTTTCCGGTTATGCCAATGTGGGCCTTTACCCATATAAAAATTAACTTAGCTTTATGTTTGGTTTTTAGTCTATGTATGCAGCTGTGTATTGAAGAAATTGTGGGGTCTGGGTTATTTCTATCTTGTAAGGCTTTTAGGGCTGATTGACTGTCTGAGGCTATTGTTATTGTTGTGTTTGTGATCGATGGGATTTCTTCGATGTATTTTATGGCAGTTTCGATGGCGATTAGTTCGGCAATGAATACTGTGTTTACTCTATTTAATTTGATTTTTTTGGTGATGGTTGTGTTATTTGGTAGGTAGAGAATTGCGCCGGCTCCGGTGTCTCCGTTTTCTAATTTGCTTCCATCTGTATATATTTTTATTGTTGCGTCTTGTGTAAGTCTATCTATGTCTTCCTGTGTTTGGGCTTCGTGTATTTGAATTGTTTGTCGGTCTGCTGGATGTAGTTTTTGGCTTATTTTAGTTTTTGTTCTTAGTCTTACGTCTTCGGGGAGTTGGGGGAGCACGCCTCTCTGTTTCGTTTGATGGACCTCCCTGTACTCCTCTATCACCAGGTGTAACGGGGTGAGGCCTGCCAGTGCCACCACCGTTATAGTTGGTGCGGTGCGGAAGGCTCGGGTGATTTTGATTGCAAATTGTCGTTGTAGTGACCAGAGTTCTTTTCTAATGTGTTTAAATTTAGTTGCTGATCCCCATATGCCTGCGGCGTATGTGAACATTGGTTGGATGACTGAGATGTATATGGTTTTGACATTTTCCGGGTGTATGCCCCATGTGGGTCTGATAAGTTTAGTTAGTTTACTGAATAGTTTTTGGGTTTTTTCTATGACAGAGTGACAGTGGGAGGTGAAAGATAGGCGGTTGTCGATTATTACGCCTAGAAGTTTGATTTTGGAAGAGAAGGGGATGTGGGTATTTTGCATGGTTATGATTGCATTTTTGGATTTTGGTGTGAATGTAATTGCTTGGGTCTTATGGGGGGCAAATGTGAGTTTAGCTTTATTTCCCCATTCTGATATCATTTTGAGGGTTTCATTCGTTGATTGTTCTATAAGTGTGCTGTCTTTTTCTTCTACTAGTAGTAATATGTCATCGGCGAACGCCTGTATTCTGATGTTGGGTGGTGTAGGTTTTTCTAAAAGATCATCTAAGATTAAATTCCAGAAAATAGGTCCACATACTGATCCCTGAATGCAGCCTTTTGTGAGTGTTTTTTCTGCTTTTGAGTTTCCATAGTTTACAGTGGCTGTTCGATTTCTTAAATAGTTTACTATGATTTTGTATATGTTGTTGGGACATTTAGTGGTTTGAAGTCGGTGTAGTAAAAATGGCCACCATGCGTTATCGAAGGCTCCTTTGATGTCTAGTGAGATTGCTAATACTTGATGTTTTTTTGATTTTGCTTTTTTGATGAAATCTATTGCATGTTGAAGAGCGTCTGTTGTAGATATTTGTTCTTTGAAACCGTATTGTTTCTGGTTTGCTAATTCTGTAGTTTCTAGGTGGTGAGTTAATCTCTTAGCTATAAGTTTTTCTAGTAGTTTGCCAAATACTTTTATTAGGCCTATAGGTCTGTATGCTGTGACATCATCGGTGTCTTCTTTGTTGGGTTTAGGTATGATGAGTACCAGGGCTTTTTTCCATTGGTCGGGGAAGTATCCAATCGTCAAGCACCTGTTTAGTAATTTTGTAAATTGTGTTGGTGTGGCGTTAAATGCAGTGAGGCAGATGTCCGATGTGAGTTTGTCCAAACCAGGGGCTTTATTGGAGTTCATTGTACTTAGGTGGTCTCTTATTTCATCTTCTGTGAACGGTTTGTCATCAGGGGTGTCAATGCTGGCCTTTATACTGGTTCTTATTTCGTGTTGCTCTATAGTGTCCGTGGTGGTATCGTCATCTGGGTAAAAATGCGTTAAGAGGGCCTGGGCTGTGCTGTGAGCGTCGGAGGTATGAATAGAGTTTAGTTTTAATGTTTGTGGTGGTTTCTTGGGGGCTGTTGTTTTTATTAATCTATTGGTGATAGAGTACACATCTTCTTTTCCTTGTTTCTCACAGAATTCTCTGAAGTGTTTGGTTGAGGTTTGAGATAGGGCTTTGGCGTATTCATTTTTAAGTTCCGTGTAGGTTTTTATTGCTTCTTCAAGTGGTCGTTTTGCTTTCTTTAGGTCGTGTAGTCGGTGATGTGCTTTGATGGTAGCTTTTTTCATGTTTTCCAGTTCCTCAGTCCACCATGGGTTATATTTGGGTCTTGGTTTCGTAGTGCCTAGGGTTTTATCACAAGTTTTCTGTATAGTGCGGGTAAATTCTTCTATGACGGCATCAATGGTTTCTGTATCTGCAGTTTCTAAGTTTTGTGTTTGTATTGCGCTGCCTTCAAGTTTGATCTCTAAGGCTTTCTGTAGTTTTTCTAGGTTCTGTTTGTTCTTTGTATCGTATTTGCGAGTTGATGTGAGTTGTTGTTTTTGTATTTTACCAGGAGTGTTGACTTTAAATTCAATCGCATTGTGGTCTGACGTTGGGCATGCTTCCATGTTTACTTTCCAGTTAGTTATATTAAATGTCATATGTTCAGATATCAGTGTAATGTCGACTATGGATGAGCAAGGGCGTCCGTGGCGGATTGCTTCAAACGTGGGGTTGTCTCCTTGGTTCGCTATTGTTAAATTATGTGTCATTGTGAGCTCGTAGATTTCTTTGCCTCGATCGTTGTTGATAGCTTCGCCCCAGATTCGGTGTTTACCGTTAAGATCACCTGCCACGATCCTGAGTGAGCCGTTGGTTGCGAGTAGAAAGCGGTCTAAGTTAAGCATGGTGTTGAATGGGTCTTCGTCTGGTTCGATATAAACTGAAGCTACATAAAGATTTCTACGTCCTATTTTTAGTTGTGTTACCGCTAAGTTACTGTTGGAGAATTGTGCCATTCCGAGGGCTGAAATTTTGTTTTTAATGAGGATTGCTGCTTTAACGTGGCCATTGTGGTAGAATTGGTGAATGTCAATACCAGGGACGGCTTTTATATAGTTTAATTTGCCTGTGTAAGGTTCTGAGACGCATGCTATGTCATATTCCTGTGATTGAAAATATTGAATGAATTCGTGGTGCGCACGGTAGCTCTTCATGAGGTTTATTTGGAGGAATTTCATTTTTGTTTAATATCCAAAGTCAGTGGCTTCTTCTATTCTGTTTTTGGCTGCCCTTATTCTAGGGCACAGCTTATGGTCGGTTGCGGAGTGGTTTAGGTTGAGTTGTGTGTCTTGGATGTTCCTTATTTGGCCTTTGCCTGCACAGTTGTAACAGCAGGCTAACTCTGGAGCGTTCTTGGTTAGGCAGGTGTCAATCTGATGGTCAGGGGATGCACAGTGTGCGCACGGTTTAGTTTTGGATGTGCACTTGTTTTTCGTGTGTCCAAATTGGAGGCACGAGTGGCACTGTATAAATCTTGTTTGGGGGGCTACGTGCACTCGTTGCAAGTCAACAGCGATCCTCTCTAGTCCGATGATACGGGCGTAAACAGAGGGGTCGACTTCTAGTACGGCGTTGTATAGTTTAGGGTTCCTGTTGTTAGTCAAGTAGCACAGCCTGATTGATTCTGTTGGGAGAGTGTTTTGTGTTGTTATGATTTGTATAAGTTCTTCTCTATTTATTCGGCTATGGATTCCCTTTGCAATGATTAGTGGTTTACGTTTCTTTGGTATAGAGGCTTGCAGGTGTTCGAACTGGTTAATGTACTCTAATGTTTCTTTCTGTTGTTGTGGGTTTTCAACTTCTATTATAAGTTTGTCTTTTGTAATTTGGGTTATTTTGCTAGGAGCGAAGTTCTTATCTTTAAATGAAATTTGTTCTCTCAGAGTCTGTATGGCTGGTTTGGCGTTGTCGCCGTCGGGGGTTGGGGTCTTAACAAGAATAGTTGATTTAGTGGGGGCCTTGGCGGTCAAAGAGGCGTATGTGGGGGCCTTGGAAGGGGCAGAGAGGGTATGGAACGCCTCAAGCTCCTCCCTAAAAACCCGTCTGAGA
>NC_071318.1:7032500-7039582 GCF_027563975.2 Plodia interpunctella
AGGTTAGGTTAGGTTAGGTTAGGTTAGGTTAGGTTAGGTTAGGTTAGGTTAGGTTAGGTTAGGTTAGGTTAGGTTAGGTTAGGTTAGGTTAGGTTAGGTTAGGTTAGGTTAGGTTAGGTTAGGTTAGGTTAGGTTAGGTTAGGTTAGGTTAGGTTAGGTTAGGTTAGGTTAGGTTAGGTTAGGTTAGGTTAGGTTAGGTTAGGTTAGGTTAGGTTAGGTTAGGTTAGGTTAGGTTAGGTTAGGTTAGGTTAGGTTAGGTTAGGTTAGGTTAGGTTAGGTTAGGTTAGGTTAGGTTAGGTTAGGTTAGGTTAGGTTAGGTTAGGTTAGGTTAGGTTAGGTTAGGTTAGGTTAGGTTAGGTTAGGTTAGGTTAGGTTAGGTTAGGTTAGGTTAGGTTAGGTTAGGTTAGGTTAGGTTAGGTTAGGTTAGGTTAGGTTAGGTTAGGTTAGGTTAGGTTAGGTTAGGTTAGGTTAGGTTAGGTTAGGTTAGGTTAGGTTAGGTTAGGTTAGGTTAGGTTAGGTTAGGTTAGGTTAGGTTAGGTTAGGTTAGGTTAGGTTAGGTTAGGTTAGGTTAGGTTAGGTTAGGTTAGGTTAGGTTAGGTTAGGTTAGGTTAGGTTAGGTTAGGTTAGGTTAGGTTAGGTTAGGTTAGGTTAGGTTAGGTTAGGTTAGGTTAGGTTAGGTTAGGTTAGGTTAGGTTAGGTTAGGTTAGGTTAGGTTAGGTTAGGTTAGGTTAGGTTAGGTTAGGTTAGGTTAGGTTAGGTTAGGTTAGGTTAGGTTAGGTTAGGTTAGGTTAGGTTAGGTTAGGTTAGGTTAGGTTAGGTTAGGTTAGGTTAGGTTAGGTTAGGTTAGGTTAGGTTAGGTTAGGTTAGGTTAGGTTAGGTTAGGTTAGGTTAGGTTAGGTTAGGTTAGGTTAGGTTAGGTTAGGTTAGGTTAGGTTAGGTTAGGTTAGGTTAGGTTAGGTTAGGTTAGGTTAGGTTAGGTTAGGTTAGGTTAGGTTAGGTTAGGTTAGGTTAGGTTAGGTTAGGTTAGGTTAGGTTAGGTTAGGTTAGGTTAGGTTAGGTTAGGTTAGGTTAGGTTAGGTTAGGTTAGGTTAGGTTAGGTTAGGTTAGGTTAGGTTAGGTTAGGTTAGGTTAGGTTAGGTTAGGTTAGGTTAGGTTAGGTTAGGTTAGGTTAGGTTAGGTTAGGTTAGGTTAGGTTAGGTTAGGTTAGGTTAGGTTAGGTTAGGTTAGGTTAGGTTAGGTTAGGTTAGGTTAGGTTAGGTTAGGTTAGGTTAGGTTAGGTTAGGTTAGGTTAGGTTAGGTTAGGTTAGGTTAGGTTAGGTTAGGTTAGGTTAGGTTAGGTTAGGTTAGGTTAGGTTAGGTTAGGTTAGGTTAGGTTAGGTTAGGTTAGGTTAGGTTAGGTTAGGTTAGGTTAGGTTAGGTTAGGTTAGGTTAGGTTAGGTTAGGTTAGGTTAGGTTAGGTTAGGTTAGGTTAGGTTAGGTTAGGTTAGGTTAGGTTAGGTTAGGTTAGGTTAGGTTAGGTTAGGTTAGGTTAGGTTAGGTTAGGTTAGGTTAGGTTAGGTTAGGTTAGGTTAGGTTAGGTTAGGTTAGGTTAGGTTAGGTTAGGTTAGGTTAGGTTAGGTTAGGTTAGGTTAGGTTAGGTTAGGTTAGGTTAGGTTAGGTTAGGTTAGGTTAGGTTAGGTTAGGTTAGGTTAGGTTAGGTTAGGTTAGGTTAGGTTAGGTTAGGTTAGGTTAGGTTAGGTTAGGTTAGGTTAGGTTAGGTTAGGTTAGGTTAGGTTAGGTTAGGTTAGGTTAGGTTAGGTTAGGTTAGGTTAGGTTAGGTTAGGTTAGGTTAGGTTAGGTTAGGTTAGGTTAGGTTAGGTTAGGTTAGGTTAGGTTAGGTTAGGTTAGGTTAGGTTAGGTTAGGTTAGGTTAGGTTAGGTTAGGTTAGGTTAGGTTAGGTTAGGTTAGGTTAGGTTAGGTTAGGTTAGGTTAGGTTAGGTTAGGTTAGGTTAGGTTAGGTTAGGTTAGGTTAGGTTAGGTTAGGTTAGGTTAGGTTAGGTTAGGTTAGGTTAGGTTAGGTTAGGTTAGGTTAGGTTAGGTTAGGTTAGGTTAGGTTAGGTTAGGTTAGGTTAGGTTAGGTTAGGTTAGGTTAGGTTAGGTTAGGTTAGGTTAGGTTAGGTTAGGTTAGGTTAGGTTAGGTTAGGTTAGGTTAGGTTAGGTTAGGTTAGGTTGGGGTGCTACTGTCAGGAAACCTCCACGTTGGCTCGATGATTTGAAGGTTTGCTTCTGTCACTTGATCTTTGATTCGGTGATAGCGGCGGCTGACAAGTTATTGGGCTGGTGCACCCTGGGCGACGGTTAATAACTCCCCGTTTAGGGGTCTTGTTAGCCGTTGGCAAATGTCCTGGCAACTGGTGGTGGGTTACCCATGTCGGGTAACCCAGGTTGGAGAGCCAATTGGCTCAGTGGCTGTGAGAGAAGGGGGCTAAGCCCTCTACTCTTACAGCCGTGGTAGGGGTCGCGGGGGAAGAGGAGGGGTTGGTATTACGGTGCGCCGCTCTCCCTATCCTCCGCGACCAGGCGCGGCCATGGCGCAAACATGGTGGTCGGTGGGGCCGCAGAGGAGGAGGACTGCCGGTATTACGGTGCGCCGCTGTCCCTATCCTCTGCGGCCGAATGAGGCGCGGCCATGGCGCAGGCATGGTGGTCGGTGGGGCCGCAGAGGAGGAGGACTGCCGGTATTACGGTGCGCCGCTGTCCCTATCCTCTGCGGCCGAATAAGACGGAGAGCCGCTGCCTCCGGTCTGCTTCCGGACTGGATGGCGTGCGGCTCGCCTTGGTGGTTGGGGGCGCGCCTGCGGGCGCCCCCCCTGAATCGGTGGGACAGAGGTCCCACCCGGCGGCAGGGGTCCTCCAGATGTCGGAGGGCCCCTGAGAGTGGAGAGTCCGGTCTCTGGTGAAAGAGACCGGCCAGTCGCTGAGGCGCCTTGTGCTAGTTAGATCCGAGGCGCCTCTTTGTAAAGCGGCCGATGGCATCCGCAGGGGTTTAGTGGGTAGTCTGGGCCGATTAGCTGCCCAGGAGTCCCACACTCAGTGCGTAAATGCATTCCCCTGCGAAAACAAAAAAAAAAAAAAAAAAAAAGGTTAGGTTAGGTTAGGTTAGGTTAGGTTAGGTTAGGTTAGGTTAGGTTAGGTTAGGTTAGGTTAGGTTAGGTTAGGTTAGGTTAGGTTAGGTTAGGTTAGGTTAGGTTAGGTTAGGTTAGGTTAGGTTAGGTTAGGTTAGGTTAGGTTAGGTTAGGTTAGGTTAGGTTAGGTTAGGTTAGGTTAGGTTAGGTTAGGTTAGGTTAGGTTAGGTTAGGTTAGGTTAGGTTAGGTTAGGTTAGGTTAGGTTAGGTTAGGTTAGGTTAGGTTAGGTTAGGTTAGGTTAGGTTAGGTTAGGTTAGGTTAGGTTAGGTTAGGTTAGGTTAGGTTAGGTTAGGTTAGGTTAGGTTAGGTTAGGTTAGGTTAGGTTAGGTTAGGTTAGGTTAGGTTAGGTTAGGTTAGGTTAGGTTAGGTTAGGTTAGGTTAGGTTAGGTTAGGTTAGGTTAGGTTAGGTTAGGTTAGGTTAGGTTAGGTTAGGTTAGGTTAGGTTAGGTTAGGTTAGGTTAGGTTAGGTTAGGTTAGGTTAGGTTAGGTTAGGTTAGGTTAGGTTAGGTTAGGTTAGGTTAGGTTAGGTTAGGTTAGGTTAGGTTAGGTTAGGTTAGGTTAGGTTAGGTTAGGTTAGGTTAGGTTAGGTTAGGTTAGGTTAGGTTAGGTTAGGTTAGGTTAGGTTAGGTTAGGTTAGGTTAGGTTAGGTTAGGTTAGGTTAGGTTAGGTTAGGTTAGGTTAGGTTAGGTTAGGTTAGGTTAGGTTAGGTTAGGTTAGGTTAGGTTAGGTTAGGTTAGGTTAGGTTAGGTTAGGTTAGGTTAGGTTAGGTTAGGTTAGGTTAGGTTAGGTTAGGTTAGGTTAGGTTAGGTTAGGTTAGGTTAGGTTAGGTTAGGTTAGGTTAGGTTAGGTTAGGTTAGGTTAGGTTAGGTTAGGTTAGGTTAGGTTAGGTTAGGTTAGGTTAGGTTAGGTTAGGTTAGGTTAGGTTAGGTTAGGTTAGGTTAGGTTAGGTTAGGTTAGGTTAGGTTAGGTTAGGTTAGGTTAGGTTAGGTTAGGTTAGGTTAGGTTAGGTTAGGTTAGGTTAGGTTAGGTTAGGTTAGGTTAGGTTAGGTTAGGTTAGGTTAGGTTAGGTTAGGTTAGGTTAGGTTAGGTTAGGTTAGGTTAGGTTAGGTTAGGTTAGGTTAGGTTAGGTTAGGTTAGGTTAGGTTAGGTTAGGTTAGGTTAGGTTAGGTTAGGTTAGGTTAGGTTAGGTTAGGTTAGGTTAGGTTAGGTTAGGTTAGGTTAGGTTAGGTTAGGTTAGGTTAGGTTAGGTTAGGTTAGGTTAGGTTAGGTTAGGTTAGGTTAGGTTAGGTTAGGTTAGGTTAGGTTAGGTTAGGTTAGGTTAGGTTAGGTTAGGTTAGGTTAGGTTAGGTTAGGTTAGGTTAGGTTAGGTTAGGTTAGGTTAGGTTAGGTTAGGTTAGGTTAGGTTAGGTTAGGTTAGGTTAGGTTAGGTTAGGTTAGGTTAGGTTAGGTTAGGTTAGGTTAGGTTAGGTTAGGTTAGGTTAGGTTAGGTTAGGTTAGGTTAGGTTAGGTTAGGTTAGGTTAGGTTAGGTTAGGTTAGGTTAGGTTAGGTTAGGTTAGGTTAGGTTAGGTTAGGTTAGGTTAGGTTAGGTTAGGTTAGGTTAGGTTAGGTTAGGTTAGGTTAGGTTAGGTTAGGTTAGGTTAGGTTAGGTTAGGTTAGGTTAGGTTAGGTTAGGTTAGGTTAGGTTAGGTTAGGTTAGGTTAGGTTAGGTTAGGTTAGGTTAGGTTAGGTTAGGTTAGGTTAGGTTAGGTTAGGTTAGGTTAGGTTAGGTTAGGTTAGGTTAGGTTAGGTTAGGTTAGGTTAGGTTAGGTTAGGTTAGGTTAGGTTAGGTTAGGTTAGGTTAGGTTAGGTTAGGTTAGGTTAGGTTAGGTTAGGTTAGGTTAGGTTAGGTTAGGTTAGGTTAGGTTAGGTTAGGTTAGGTTAGGTTAGGTTAGGTTAGGTTAGGTTAGGTTAGGTTAGGTTAGGTTAGGTTAGGTTAGGTTAGGTTAGGTTAGGTTAGGTTAGGTTAGGTTAGGTTAGGTTAGGTTAGGTTAGGTTAGGTTAGGTTAGGTTAGGTTAGGTTAGGTTAGGTTAGGTTAGGTTAGGTTAGGTTAGGTTAGGTTAGGTTAGGTTAGGTTAGGTTAGGTTAGGTTAGGTTAGGTTAGGTTAGGTTAGGTTAGGTTAGGTTAGGTTAGGTTAGGTTAGGTTAGGTTAGGTTAGGTTAGGTTAGGTTAGGTTAGGTTAGGTTAGGTTAGGTTAGGTTAGGTTAGGTTAGGTTAGGTTAGGTTAGGTTAGGTTAGGTTAGGTTAGGTTAGGTTAGGTTAGGTTAGGTTAGGTTAGGTTAGGTTAGGTTAGGTTAGGTTAGGTTAGGTTAGGTTAGGTTAGGTTAGGTTAGGTTAGGTTAGGTTAGGTTAGGTTAGGTTAGGTTAGGTTAGGTTAGGTTAGGTTAGGTTAGGTTAGGTTAGGTTAGGTTAGGTTAGGTTAGGTTAGGTTAGGTTAGGTTGGAGGCCAAAAGGACCCTGTCGGCTGCGATAGCCAAGGCCAAGGACGACGCTTTCAAGGAGTTCTTGGCCACGCTCGACAGGGACCCATGGGGGAGGCCATACAGGACAGTACGCAATAAACTGCGATACGCCCCCCCCACGGCCTCCATAGAACCGGGCCTCCTCAAACGGATCGTGGAAGGCCTGTTCCCCTCTGCTGAGGAGTTTGTCCCTCCGAGGATGTCGGCCCCTGAACGGGAGTCCACCACGGCGAGCGCGCCACCGGTGACGGATGAGGAATTCAACTGGGGACTAAAGCGTCTGGAGGGCCGCAGAAAGGCCCCAGGCCCAGACGGGGTCCCTGGTCCCATACTCCCGGTGGCGGCGAAACATATTGGGAGCCGCCTCAGAGAGCTGTTCGACGACTGCTTGTCGACGGGGCGGTTCCCAAAGCCGTGGAAAGAAGGCCGGCTGGTCCTTATTAGGAAAGAAGGCCGGCCTGAGGACTCTCCTTCGGGGTGGAGGCCCCTCCTGATGCTGGACGAGACGGGTAAGCTGCTGGAGCGCATCGTTGCAGCCCGAATCGCCCAGCATCTGGAAAACACTGGGCCCAATGTGTCGGACTGCCAGTATGGCTTTAGAAAGGGGCGGTCCACCATTGATGCCATCGGGGCCTTGAGGGCATTCTCGGAGGAAGCAATTGGAGGAGGGGGAGGGGCCGTTGGCGTATCGCTTGATATAGCGAACGCCTTCGGCTCCCTTCCTTATGAAGTGATAGAGGAGGCGCTCCGGTATCACGGAGTGCCCCTCTATCTAAGGAACCTCGTAGGGCACTACCTAACAGGAAGGGAGGTGCTCTACGAGGACAGGGAGGGAAGGAAGGCGAGGGCGATGACCTGTGGCGTTCCCCAGGGTTCGGTTCTAGGCCCCCTGCTGTGGAACGTCGGCTTCGACTGGGCCATCCGCGCGGCCCTACCCCCCCGGACAATAGTTATCTGCTACGCAGATGACACGATGGTGGCTGTCCGGGGGGAGCAGTTGGAGAGCACCCTTAGGGCTGCGGCGGTCGCGGCAGACCTGATGCTCACACGCATCAGGATGCTGGGACTAAGGGTGGCCCTCACAAAAAGCGAGGTCATCGCCTTCGGGAGAAAGAGAAGCTGGAGACCGCCCTCGAATGAATGCGTTCCCATTGGCGGGGAGAGAGTCCAGGTGAAGCCGTACTTAAAGTACCTGGGCATCATCCTGGACTCACGCTGGGACTTCGGGGAGCACTTTCGGCAGCTGGCTCCCCGAGTAATAGGCGCGGCGTCGGCAATGAGCCGTCTGCTG
This sequence comes from Plodia interpunctella, assembly GCF_027563975.2. Lineage (NCBI taxonomy): Eukaryota > Metazoa > Arthropoda > Insecta > Lepidoptera > Pyralidae > Plodia > Plodia interpunctella. Next base: position 7,039,458 of record NC_071318.1, read on the forward strand.
CCCAATGTCGGAGGGCCTGGCGCCTCGTGCCGCCAGCTGTATGCGGGAGTTACCCGCAGCATGGCGCTGTACGGGGCACCGATCTGGTCGGACAGGCTCTCCTCAGCCAATAAGGCCCGGCTGCG